>NC_140497.1:54143280-54358280 GCF_964271855.1 Acomys minous | reverse complement strand
GTGGAAGCAACTTATTTTTAAAATAAGCAATGTTACTTGGTTGCCAAGAAGCTTCTAAAGCTTGCATTTTCTTACAACTTCAAACTTTTTTTTTTTACAAAAACAAATATGGCTAACATTGAGTGGTTTCTACATCCATGTGCAAATTATTTATTTATTAGCCAGCACCAGATGCATGAGCTAATTACCTCTCCTGTCTCTGTGCCTTCTGTTTGCCCACAGTAAAGTCATTGTTTAAATGCTTCAAGAACACTCAAACTGTGTTAAAAAAAAAAAAAAGAGCATTGTATTGATTTGTACTGGTAGTTTATAAAATTTAATTAAAACACAAGACATGAATGAAAGGTGGCATTGCACAGCTTAATAAAATTTGTGAATTTGATTTCTTCCTGGAATAACAATGCGTGTCTTTAATTGGGAGAAATTCTCTTGTGCAGAGATCAGGGATTGCCAGGTGAAATTTGGACCTTGGTCACTTAGTGGGGAAGGGGACTGTCTTGTGCTACATCCCTACAGTTGCACATCCCTCTGCACCCTGAATCCCAGGGGCATCTCCCGCTCATCATTGTTGACCTGGTGGCATTCAGAAGAAGGATAGCAGGCTACCAAGAAGAGACTTGATACCCTATGAGCATATGCAGGGGGAGGAGGTCCCCCTCAGTCACAGTCATAGGGGAGGGGAGTAAGGGGAAAATGGGAGGGAGGGAGGAATGGGAGGATACAAGGGATGGGATAACCATTGAGATGTAATAAGAATAAATTAGTAAAATAAAATTTTTAAAAAATCATTGTCAAATGTGGAAGCAATGGGAGCATGACCCCTGGCTGTGAACCACAAGGGCAGAATTACAACCTCGAGACCTCATTTATGCTCATTTTCAGTAAGATGAAATTGAAAAAAAAAATGACTCCTGAATTCCCTTTCCACGCTGCCTTTGCAATCTTAGAGACTTCCAGGCCTGTGGTTGTCACTTCCCAATGCTAGTCCTGATGACTGACTTTTGCTGATGCTGTCACTGAGTCTTGGGGAGGATGGAAGGATTGATATCTCATCAGAACAGGGACATCAAGGGAGGGAAGCAGGCCCAGGTGTCTCTTAGTGGTTCGGCCCCTAGGTGACTCAGCTTTTGAACTTGTTCACACTGTGTGTTACAGATGCTTTGTGTTTGTGTCTTGAGCCAAGGCCCCACCTTGCAGCCGAGGATGGGCTAAACCCACAGTGCTCTTTCTGCCTGTGGCTCTCAAGCGCTTAGCTTACGGTTGTGTACAAGCACACCGGGCTATGAATTGATCTCAACAGTTGCTGAGGGAACTAGGAAGAAGACTCAGTGGGCAAAGCAAGCTCAGTTCTCCTCTAACGTCAACAGTATATCGATGGAAAGCAAAGATGGGAGTGTCGTGGAGGCTTGGCTCTAGCCAGTCTGCCTGAAACAGCATGTTCCAGGTTCAGTGAGAGACCTTGTGGAGCGCAATGGAGGAAGACACTCAATTTATTCACACATGTTGAGGGCCTGTAATGAAGCCCATTATTTCGTATGATAATTTGAGAAAAATCTAATTTAAGAACCCACTGAGCATAACTAAGAAAGATAATTAGCATGTTTTCCTTTTAAGCTAAGCTTAGTTGCAGTTTGAAATGCCCCCGGAAGGCTCATCTGTTAAAGGTGTGGCTGTCGGTAGAAGGGATTTTGGGGGGCGATTGGATCCTGGGGGCTCCAACTTCATTAACGCACTTGTACTTTTGTGAATCAGCACTTCCATGCATGCACACTTTGGTGACATTCACAACTAGGTGAGGGGAGAAAAAGCCGGGAGATGAAGACTTCGGAGGAAGGGGAGCCAGACCTAGTCCTCTAAACGCTTCCTAGCTCCCCTTATTTCCTGTCCAGTTGTAGGGAGATCTAACCCCAACCTTATGTAAGTGAAGGTTAGGGAGGCCTCGCTATGCCTAAGTGAGGGGCTGAAGTTCAAACTGAGCGAAGGAAAGCAGAAATGAAACTGGATTGAAGAACCCAAGTGCATAACTTCTCGCAAAGAAAAAACCCTGCCAAATATCTGGCTTGTCAAAGGCCCCTCTAACTTCACGAATACTTACGCTATTCCTTGTCCCTGTGTGTTGCCTAGCAAGTTACCTTCTAATATACTTGCCGTCCCAACCAAGCACTGCTGCTCATGCTGTTGTATGGGAGCCGTTAGCCACTCTTTCCAACTCTTTCTTTGATGACAGAATGAATCTTAAAAATCAGAGCATTTATATCATGGCAACTAGGAATTAATGCAACAGCTCAAGGCTCCCAACCTCTAGCCACTACCCCAATCTAACCTTTTATTGAATATTTGTCAACAAATATTGATACCTCACGTCCTTCTGCTGGATTTTTTACTATGCCAATCTTTTACTATGCAGCGCACCCACACCCCCACACACATACACACATGCACACACACCACATACACATGCACACACATACACACACATGCACATACACACATGTACACACATGCATACACACTTGTGCACACACACACCCCACACACTCACACACGTGCACACACACACCATACACAGATACACACCACACACACATGTACACACACAGACACACACACACAAATGCAAGCAGACGCACACCACACACATGTACAAACACACACATGCACACACATACATACACACACGCACACATACACAAAGAGCTCCTGGGTTTGTAAGTGTGGACACCTTGCCTTTTTCTGCACTAGGTAAGTAGCTCCCAGAATTTTAACTATGTGTTTCAGGAAAACAGTCTATTATTTTATCTAATCACAGCAGGGCTTGGACCCATGTGGTAGCTATTATGGATTCTTCTACCCCGAGACCTGGGCCTGGTGAACCTAAATTCTCATCTTTTCACTTGCAGCTTAAGTGGTTTAAGATGAGTCACTCTATGTCCCGATGTGGCCCAGTTGCTTCCTTGAACATGATGAATACAAGCACATCTGTAGCCTACAATTGTTTCCAGTTAAATGAGTCAGTGCAGATGCAGTGCTTGGGGCCTGGCCAGCACATAGTATTTGTTTATACACTGTGTCTCTGAACAGCGTTGAACCCACAGTATGCCCCGCACGTCCTGGGCATATCAGGAGGCCACTGTGGGCCATCCGTTTGCGATTATAAAACCACCGTGGACTTTCGTCATTTGTTTTGCTGTTCTGAAAAGTTTGTGAAAGTAAAGATGCAGGTAGAATATAATACACAGCTGCCGCCTTCAATTCCAATTCTGTGCTCAGTAATCTAGGGCTGATGAGACAGAAACTGGGCAGAAACTCCCACGTTCAGAATAATATCTAAGGCGAGTAACAGTATGGCTTCCATTTTTCCAGGTGCAGACTTCCGGGGCCCAGAAACTGCTGGACTCCGGGGCTTCGTGCCATCACTCCACCCTGGGGCAGGCTCCGGATGCTGAGATCCCAAGGGAAGGAAGTGTGAACCCCACAAGTCCAGACCTCAGTGATCTTTATGTCTTGTTCTCACTGTTGCCTTTCTCGTGCCCCACATAAGAAACACAGAAGACTGAAACTTGTTGACACAGCAAACCAGGAAGAGCTGCACAGCGCAGCCACCTGCGTCTCTCCAGCTGCGGCGGTAATTACTAGCTGGGCTGGGACTTGGAGATGGAAGCCTCAGGATGGGCTCTTAATGAGGCTCTCAAGACGTGAGATTTGAAGACTGTCTCAAATATAAGGTCATATAGGAGATGTCCTTCTATTTAGAGAGAGAGAGAGACTGTTCCTAAGAGGTGCTGATGAAATCGTGACCTTGGGCAGGTTCTTAGGAGACAGGTATGCTTTGCTCCTGTGCACATAGATGCCTGAGTGCCCTGCAAATGATTACATTCTGACTAGCTATGTATTATCATTCAAAGCTGTTTTTCCTGGCAAGACTCAGGATTTGCTGCTGCTGCCAAAAAAAAAAAAAAAAAGTTATGGGGTCTGTGCCAGTTGGTTGGTTTTTCTCCCAACACAGAGACTATGCTATTTCCTGTTCACCGAGATACCTTTCAAAATGTCGCTGCTTTCCTCAGCCTTCGAAGGTGCCCTCTGCAGAAGTCAACCGCAGCATCCCCTGGGGCTTATCTGCTGGCAAGTCTACCAAGAAAGAGGACAAGAGGCCGTGGGGGTTAATAGGAAAGGAGGCTGTGGTGAATGTCACAGCCTGGGAGGGCAGGACATCACTGAGGAGAGAGGCTAGGCCATGCTCCTGCCTCCATCATCTTCCAACATTTGTCAAGGCCCAGAATGAGGAGAGGGGATCTAAGAGCTAAGCATACGTCTATGGACGTGGTGTGGGTGGTTAGGAGAACGAGCTCTTATTACTTATTCTTCAGCCATACTTTAGGCCAAAATGAGGGAAGCACGGTGTTGCTGGCACTTCTCTTACGTCTGTTCTTAGTCCTTGCAGCTTCCAACTCTACCACCAGTCTCAGTATCCAACCCATGCTGAAAACCTACAGCGAGCAAGCACCTTGTCCACTGAGGCCTTACAGCCCATTTTTTAAAAATGCACTTACATTTTTGGAATAAAGACAAAACAAAACAAAGCAAAAATTAGAGTATCACCCAAAGTAAATTTAAACCAAACCTGAAGGAATTTTTTTTCAAATGTCTCTCTTTTTAAAAAAAAAAAAAAGCCCCTGTAACTAGTCTTAAACTGAGCCATAGAAAGACAACACCCACAGTGTGTGTGTGTCGGGGGGTGGGGTGTTGTTGTTAGTGACAGCAAGTGTCAAGTGTGGCATGGGTGAGAAATGTGTATAACACCACCAAGAAAGACCCCCCCCCAAGGAGAAGGCATTGACATTTTTTTGGCTGTTGTGGTACATGCTGGGGTTGGGGGTGTTGCTGAGGTTTTGACTTGCTGTGACGCTTATTAAGTGGAGCAACTTTTCAACGGAGAAAACCTCACAGCTCGCTTAGATGGACTTGTGCAACCGGGCCTAAACTGCGCCATTAGCAGAGGATGCAGTCCTGGTACCACCTGACCTAACAGAGACAGGCGAGGATGTTCCAAACTCATATGTCTCCTCAAAAAGGAAGTGCTGACCTGGGGGAGGGGTTGTGGTTAGCCGTATCTAGGTCACTACACCAATTTAGGGACACCTGCCAATTTAGGGATAAACTGTGGCTACTGCTAACCCGGAGTTGTCAAAATTGCCAGAAAAATATCCTTCCTTCCCAAGCCACGTCAAATCCAAGCTAACTGATCCATTTCCCTTTAGGTCAACTGCCTAGTATTCTGTATAGATCAGTATTATAGCCTCAGCACTTCCAAAGCTTCCCTTGTCCCCTTAAAATATTTCCCCAAACCCCAGGAAAGGGGCCATGAGGAGGCATGGCCCATTGGTTATATAAGCTGAGTTAATAAAGGAAAACTCACAGGGTTACACTTGTAAAAGCGTTCACTGTGCTGGGCACTTAGCGTAACTCTTTTCTAATCCTTAGAGCCCAGGTGACTTCAGTAACTCATTTTAGAAGTTAAGAGCTCATGCAAGTTTAGCAAAACGTTTGTTTCTATCAATCCATATGGCTAACTACTGATACAGGCAGGACACATCCCGAAGCCGGCAGGGCTTTCTTTCAGTTATGGCAAGCTACTTCATTACCCAATAATATATTTTTATCACATGTTAAAGGGGAAGAAATTTCATCCCGTTAGCATCCCTCCAGCAACAGAGAGAAGTATCTGCCTGGAGAGACAAGATATCGGCCATCCTGCAGACAAACCTGAAGTGGAGGGTCACAGCAGAGCACAGAACTAACATGGCAGAGCCACTGTGGGGTGATCACAGCAGGGCACAGAACTAACACAGCAGAGCCACTGTGGGGTGGTCACAGCAGGGCACAGAACTAACACGGCAGAGCCACTGTGGTGTGGTCACAGCAGGGCACAGAACTAACACAGCAGAGCCACTGTGGTGTGGTCACAGCAGGGCACAGAACTAACATGGCAGAGCCACTGTGGTGTGGTCACAGCAGGGCACAGAACTAACACAGCAGAGCCACTGTGGTGTGGTCACAGCAGGGCACAGAACTAACACGGCAGAGCCACTGTGGTGTGGTCACAGCAGGGCACAGAACTAACACAGCAGAGCCACTGTGGTGTGGTCACAGCAGGGCACAGAACTAACACGGCAGAGCCACTGTGGGGTGGTCACAGCAGAGCACAGAACTAACATGGCAGAGCCACTGTGGGGTGGTCACAGCAGGGCACAGAACTAACATGGCAGAGCCACTGTGGTGTGGTCACAGCAGGGCACAGAACTAACATGGCAGAGCCACTGTGGGGTGGTCACAGCAGAGCACAGAACTAACACGGCAGAGCCACTGTGGGGTGGTCACAGCAGAGCACAGAACTAACATGGCAGAGCCACTGTGGGGTGGTCACAGCAGGGCACAGAACTAACATGGCAGAGCCACTGTGGTGTGGTCACAGCAGGGCACAGAACTAACATGGCAGAGCCACTGTGGGGTGGTCACAGCACAGCACAGAACTAAGATGGCAGAGCCACTGTGGTGTGGTCACAGCAGGGCACAGAACTAACACAGCAGAGCCACTGTGGGGTGGTCACAGCAGGGCACAGAACTAACATGGCAGAGCCACTATGGGGTGGTCACAGCAGAGCACAGAACTAACATGGCAGGAAATCCAGTTTCTCCTTCCACAATGTCATAGATGAGCAGCTCTCTCCTAATACACAGCAGAAAGGAGGGACAAACACAGTGAGAAGACTGAAAATAGCAGGCAAGGAAGAGAAACCTGGGTATGATTAGCTATTCCTAAAGAGCAGGAAGCCACAACTTAAACAAAAATATTAGAGATATAACTGTAGAAAAGCTGTGATTATAGGTAAGATAAACATAATACACTCTGAAATAAAACCATTCACCATTTTCTCATCAAAAACTGAAGCAAAGACGCTCCAAGGATATTTACCCATCATTCTATAAACATTTTTTATGTGTATTCTGAACTCAAAATAGTGACATCCCCAAACTACATATGTGTGGGGGCCGCAAATATGTCTAGACTCTAACGCACTTAAAAGGGTACCTTTGTTACAGTATTTTGTATCCGTTTGGCCTACAAAGCAAATAACTGACACAGGGAGCCTGAAACATTCTTTAAAGCTGCCAGCACTTCGCTGGGCAGAGTCTGAACTGATTCTAATCTACTCGAAAACTAAACAAACTACTCTAAACCTTATAGCACATATATTCCAAGCACTTGCCACTATGTCCTCTGGGCCCGTCCGCGTCAAGCTCCTACAGTCTTCCTCCAACCGTCCAAAACTCTTTTCCCTCTCTAACCCTCCAACTTTTCCCTCCTCTCCAGGAAGTCCCGCCTTCCACTTCCTGTCCTTCTGCCCAGCTGATTGGCTAAACAGTGCTTTATTGAGGGTTGATACATTCACTCAGCATTCTTCCACATGCCTTTATAGAAGTTAGACATGGCAAACATTTATGCCAAGGTTTTCTCTTTCACCTAAAAGTCGTTTATGCTAAGACTGGTTAGGTTGCTGCTGCTGCTGCTGTTTTGTCAACTTGACAAAAGCTAGGCGCGTTATGGAAAGACAGTACCTCAGCTAAGAAGATGCTGCCGCTTGATCGGCTTGTGGGTAAGTCTACAGGGTATTTTCTTGATTGGTGACTGGTGTGGGAGGGCCCAACTTGAAGTGGTTCCCACCCCGCCTGGGCAGGTGATCCTGGGAGGCATAAGAATGTGAGCCTCAGAAAAAGGCAGTAAGCAGCACTGCTCCCTAGCCTCTGCTTCAGTTCCTGTCTTGACGTCTCTCAGTACCTGACTATGGCTGGGATGTGCGAGCCAAGTAACCCTTTTTCTCCTCCAAGGTGCTTTTGGTCATGGTGTTTACCACAGCCATAGAAAGCAGACTAGATCAATGACTAAAGAGTGACTAATGGGCGGGGCGCAGTGGTGCATGCTTGTAGTCCCAGCACTCAGGGAGGCAGAGGCCGGTGTATTTCTGAATTTGAGGTAGAGAATCCAGGACAGCCAAGGCTACACAAAGAAACCCTGCCTCAATAAATAAATAAATAAATAAATTAATTAATTAATTAACAAATAAAATAGAATGACTAATGGCAAAGTTTTACCTCTAATAGGAAATTTTGGTTATAGATGTCCTGAGATATTTGGGGGGGGGGCTGTTCATGCGCCATCTCTTTGGTCCTTTTTGGTCTTGAGTGTTCCTGTGTTCTTCCTTAGCCTAGGTAAGGTTTAAGCTAACACTTTCTGAGCTGGCTTGCTACGACAGTACAAAGGGCAGAACGTCTAAGATGGCTGTATCAGGGAGTTTGGAAAGAGGAATTGACGTGGGCAGGGGCTGGCATTTGGCTCTAGCTCAAGACACAAGTGTCCATGGGCCCAAGGCCCTGGGATTAGAAACCTATACAACAGCCTAAAGGCCACACCGCAGACCGAGAAACTTTGAGCAGGAGGGGCAGGAATCTGGACTTGTTGGCACAACAAAAAGAGGAGACCAGGGCGAGAATTGGTCTCCGCCTCAGGCCACACCAAGTACCAGATATCGCCAGAACAATGAGGGTGAGCAGTCAGCCTTCCTCGGCCCATTTAGATGAAATTTGCGTTTCTGTAAACCATTGTCCTGCCCTCAGAGTTTCAAATAATCCCCCTGGCCATTGTACCACCAAACATCAGTTTGTTTATTCCTTTGCATTTTGCTAACAACCCATAAGATAAAACAGTACAGAACTCAATTCTGCTCATCTTCATAATACATTGGGTTAACTGGGTCGAGTTGTTTCTTAATCTTCTTTCAGTCGCTTATCACATATATTTGGACGTAGCCATATTTATTGCCTAAAATATAATAATTTCAGGCAGAGGATGATGCTGGAACCTCAAATGTCTTCCAAATTATCAGAGACTCTCTACTTATTCCCGTGAGCAACAGAACACAGATCCTTACGATTTCAGAGCTGGAGGAAAATAAGCGTCACTCAGTTAAAGGACAATTCCTGTGCAATAAAGCTGAGGAGTGGGCACCATAGTGCTTAACCTTGTCAATTTGACTGGATTTGGTACCACTAGAGGAAAATACCTCTGTGCATGCTCCTGAGAGTATCTCCAGAAAGGTTTAGCCAATGAGGGAAGGCCTACGCTGGATGTGGGCAGTACTATCTCATGGGCTGGGGTCACAGACTGAGTAAAAAGGAGAGAGCTGGGTGAGCACCATCATTCGCCTCTCTCTACTTTCCAAGTGTGGGTTCTTATGTGACCAGCTGCCACAGGCTCCTGCCATCATGGCCGCCTCATCATGACGCCCTGAACTCTCACACTGGGAGCCAAAATAACCCTTCCTTCCTTCAGTCACTTTTTTTCAGGTATTGTTGGCTCTGCAATGAGAAAAGTAACTAATATAGATAGGAAATGTGCCCACTCGTGATAACCGAGAAAACAGTGTGGAGAGATGGGAACAGAGCAGACATTCTGACAACGTCATGACTGCTGAGTCAGGGAAGCAAAACTAAATGGCAGATTCGGATACACATTTAACAGTATGAGCCACATGGAACACTTGAAGGAACAGTTGACCGTAATGCGAATCTCAAAGGTTTCTCCCTCGCCTGCATAGCAGCTGCTACTTTGGTGCACTGTGCTTTGGAATGAGCGAAGTGTACAAAGAACAAACTGTAGCGCCATCCTACTTTGGTTATAAGGCAAGTCTTTTTGTTTTAAAAAGCTAGCGCCGATCTGCTTAGCTACCGGCCAAATTCCTTCTGCTCAGGAAACATGACACTGAATGACTCACAGACCCCCTTGGTCACCTTCCAGAGAGTAGCCCCAACTCAACGATGCTGGCTCAAGATTGGCTGCGGATTTTGGCTTAAGGATGATGCTTATCTATGTGCAATCTATGTCCCAGGGCTAGACAGCATCACTTGGGATGTTACTCCCGTATCCTCCTTTTATTTGATCGTGAGGGTGTGAACTGTGTAGCCAGAAACAAAGGCATGAAACCCACGCAGGGTGAGTGGTGACTAGTTTTCTGAGACCTTTGTATGAAGTTACCATGTATTTCCTGACTTCCATGGTTACTACCTCCCCTTTCTGGAGACCAGAAGGCTGAAATGACGGTGCAAACAAGTATGAACAAGGCCATGCTTTCTTTTAAGAGTTCCAAGGAGAATCTGGCCCTGGGTCCTGTTGTCCTTCACAATGCCTGGCACGCCCCGCTCCCAGCTGTATCACTTTACTCTCTGTTTCTGTGGTCCCTTAGCCTTCGCCTTCTGTTTGTCTATTTCTAGATCTTTCTCCCTGTCATGCATACCAGTCATTGGACTCAGGGTCTTCCTTCTTTATCTTGTCTTCAAAGACCCGATGTCCATATCAGTTCACACTCATGTACAGGGAGGTGAGGACTTCGTGTATTTTGGGTGTAGGACACAGTTTGCCCCTAGGTAGGTGGCATCAAACTTCTCAGTCACTCTGTTCTCATGAAGATGGGAGTCCTTACATGCTTACACACAGCATCTTTTGTATTTACTCACAGATAGAGGTGAGCAAGGCAGAGCGGAATGGGGAACCAAACTCTAGGATTCCCCGGTTCCTTCCTGCCACTGTGTAGGGTTTTGGTAGATGAAGTCTCCCATCCCAAGTGTTAAAACTTCTTCAGGTTTATACCTGGGTCTTGCTTTTCTGTCCCCTCTTATCCTGGCTCTACCACACACGGAAGCGGTGGTCTTTTGGGGATAAATCTCAGCCCTCAGTGAGGACATTTTTTCCCCCAGCATTCTAAAGCCAAGATAGAAGTTCATACACGCAGAAGACTGAGACCTTTGAGTGAATAACAAAAACGGAGTGTGTGGATCACACAATAGTTCACTCTTTTTTTTTTTTAAAGTAACACCTTAATTGCTAAAAAAAAAAAAAAAAAGTCTCAGTTTAGCCTTGTTCTTATATACATCACTATGGTTGCATCCTTCAAGGTCCTATCCTTCATAGTAGGATGTTGCTGGCATGGGTACCTTTGCCCTTTTCCTTTCAGAATGAGGACAAGAGAGAGGTCATTCATAGCCCCTTGAACCGAGCTCCAGCATTTAGGCAGAAGGGACGTTTCAATTAAGACCTCATAGACATTGTTCACTGTTGGCTCCGTCACAGAGTGATTTTGGCATCACACACAAATGTCCGCCTCAGAGATGTCTATCCAGAGGAGAGCCCAGCTGGAGGCCGGAGGCAGATCTGGATGAGAGCTGTCACTCAAAGAGCTCCAGGTAGTCAGGTGGCTTGCCTTGTTGACCACAGGGGTATAGCAGGAGTTCCTTCCCCAGGGAGGTTATGGGCTCCTCCTGTCAATCAAAGCACAGGGTCATGTGACAGCTGTGTGGTAGACACCCTAAAGAGATAACACTCCTCTACCCTGGGTTTATGCACACCTGTATTGGCTGATGGCGGTCTTCAAAGAGATTTGCCTCCTGCCTGTTTCCCTTTCCTACTAGAGCCTGAGTTCTAGCATAGGTCCATCCTCAGAAGTGATCAGTAATGTGCATCTCTAGTATCCTCAGCTCCAATGGGCTATCTCTGAGCATGCCAGGAAGCTATGCTGAAGGAAATACAACTAAGATTTCTCATTACCAGGAGGAACTATGTGGCGCCACCTTCCCCCTGATTGCTTGCTCTTGAGCTACATCCCTGGCTATGCATTTCTTTGTTATATATCAATACAACACTAATTACTGCAAATTAAGGAAATGAGTGGCTTCACCTTGTGATATTCCACCAGATCCGCCAGGGTGGCGTGCTGCAGCTGGTCCACACCCAGGAAGCTGTAAGAGTTCGCAGATGCGTCTATGAGGAAATGTTTGCAGCCTTCCTCAGACAGGTAGGACAAGGCATAGCCCTTCATCTTTTCACTGACTCGTATCAGAAAACTGCCTGGCACGCCTGTGCTCAGAAGTTCATTTGCTTTGTTCAGTGTGAGAATTCCTGTGGGAAAGGGAGGAAAAACCATGTCAACCAAGTCCCTACAAACCACCCTTCTGTTGCCCCTCCCTGTAATGAGTAGAGTTTGGTGAAAATCAGAATACAATTCCATGTGCATTTTGAGGTCCTTGGAAATCATAAACAAACATGTAAATAAGCAAACAAAATTCCTGGTGTTTGGTAGCTGGACAAACACAAAACAAATGGATAGGTTGTCAACTTGACACAAAATAGGATCATATTGAAAGAAAGACCCTCAGCTGAAGAATTTCCTCCATCACGCTGGTCTATGGGGACATGCTCTTGAGTAATGATTGGTAAGGGAGGACACAGCCCTCTGTGGGGTGGTGCCACCCTTGGTAGGTGGTCCTGAGTTGTATAACTGAGCAAACCCAACCGAGCAAGTCAGTAAGCAACATTCCTCTTTTGGTCCTGCTTCATTTTCTGCCTCCAGATTCCTGCCATGAGCTCCTCCCCTGCCTTCCCTCAGTGAGGTGCTGTGATTTGGGAGTTATAAGATGGAATAAAGCCTTTCTTCGCCATGTTGCTTTGGGTCAGTGTTTTATCATAGCAACAGAGAAAGAAACTATAACAGAGAGGAAAATAACTGTATTTGAGAGCACAGTTTCAGTTGGAAACCCATTTGGATCCACACAGGTTTTTCTACCACTTACGAAGGTCTGGTAATTTGCCCGAGGGTGCTGCTGCTGGGATTTTTCACATCCAGCGTGAACTTGGATGCTCTGGACAGGCCACCAATGTCTACCAGTGAGAACTCAGTGGTCTGGGAAGTGATCTGACTTGGTCTATAACAGTAGTTCTCAAACAGGATCACACGGGAGATTAAAGCACCCCTGTTGTGAGTTGTGAGTGGATGAACTGAAGGATAAAGACCCGCCCTAATGTGGGGAACACTATCTCATTGGCTAGTGAGTTGGATAGACTAGAAGGGGCATGAGGAAAGCTAGCTGAGGCCCAGCATTCTCTTTTCTCCACTTCCTGTTTCAACATCATGTGACTGGTCTCCCCAACACACACTTCATGGCAAGTGTTTCCTGGTCCATCATGGTGTGAAGAGCCTCGTCTCTTGCTCCCACCGCCAATGTTTCTTTGCCATAAAACCAAATACATCTTTTCTCTTACGATATTACTGTCATGTATGGTGTGACAGTGATATAAGAAGTAACTGATGCTGTGGTTGTGGGTATGAGTGATACTTCTATTCACAGGGTAGAGGCCAGGGCTGCTACAAAACATGCAGGAAGCAGTCTGGCACTGTAAAAAAAAAAAAATTACCCATCAATGGTGCTGAAGTTGAGTCAGCCTGGACTAGGAGGCCATGCAAGTTACTGACAGAACCGGAAGATGCTCAGCTCTACTGAGTACCAGGTACCAGTACTGGGTCCTCTGAATTCTCCTGAAACTAATCTTCAGTGACTGTATCCATTGCCCTTTGAAAGGCTGGAGCTAATTATATCTACCTACATCTGTTGCTATCTGTCTATTCATTCAAAGGGATAAGTTACACACACACACAAACACACACACACACACACACACACACACACACACACACACACACACACACCAGGGCTTTATGTACAGAGGTACAATTAAGATATCTTCTGAATTCCCACTCTCATTTCCATGTTCCAAGGTCTCCTCCTATTTCTATTGTCATTCTTGAAATAAATAGACAGCATTGTAAGCGCGCAGAAAACAAGCAGCGGCGCGGCTTGCTGGACCATCCCGTGGGCCCTGATTTGAAAGGGAGGAGCTGTGTTCTTTTCCTGTTCCTTTAGGCTGGCAGCAGACAGGAGCTCTTGGCTTTGCCTGCTCTGCCCTCAGTCTGCTGCTCACACTCAAGCTCTGGCTGTGAAGAAAGCAAAGAGAAGCCTTCCTCCTGAGATGGAAATGGGTTTTTCACAGCCCTTCTAACTGCTAGTGGATTTTTTAGTTCATTAAGAAGTAAGCCCCAGCCACCCAGAGCACAATGTAAAATAAAAAAAGATTTCTGTAAATAGATCTTTAATGAGAAGAGGAGTTTGAAAAGCTCCATTCTCCCCATGCCAGAATCAGCCCGCCAGCACTTTTCCTACCTGCTCATGCACATCATCGTTAAGGAAGATACAGGCCCAGGTCCTATACCACAAAGTGCTACATGAGAACTTGTGTCAAGTACCAGGGCTGGGGAAGTGCTGATAGATCTCTCTAGTCTCCTAGGTTATGGTGTTCACAAGGAGAGAAATCAAGGACTATATCTCCCAGAGGCCTCAGCTCTATTCCTGGTCCTCCCAGTAAGGCTGTTGATTCATGTCTACCATGTATTCACCATGGTTTCAATTATGAAATAAACACACACACACACACACACACACACACACACACACACACACACACACTCGTTCATGTCTTGAAAGCTTGTTTCCTGGCTGCTAGTGCTACTTTTGGAGACTGTAAAGCCGTTGGGAGGCAGGACCTAGCTGGGGGAAGTAACTGGATATTCTGAGGAGCTATATCTCGCACTGGCTCATCTGTTTATTCTCTTCCTCTCTTTCCTGTCTACCATGAGATTATGTCTTCTGCCACATGCCCTGTATTCTGTCTATGTACACAGGGCCAAACATCGAGGGACCTGAACCCTCTAGGATGATGAACAAATATTGCCTCCTTTAAGGGTTTTTGGTCACAGCAACAGAGAGAATGGACATTCAACCTGTCGGTCATCTCTCTGTACTTTTTCTGGTGACATACTCTCAGCAGCAGTCCCGTGCCTACTGGTGAGCTTCTCAGTTCAGCAGCTGCATCCTCTGTGTCAAAGGCTCAAATAATGGCCTGGCAGACACAGGCAGATTGCTTTCGCTGGCTCTTGCCTTTCTACACATCTCTAGTTCCATGGATAAATTGTCTAGAAGGTAGCCATGGGTTGTACAAAGGTCACAAACAAGCAATCTCTGCCAGGACTACCCATGGCAAAAGTTTGAAGGCACCATATTGGCGTACCTAAGAAAGCAGGCCACTGCACATCTCCCTGTCAGAACCAAGGACTCCCCATGTCTGGAGGAAAAGCAGCATTATGGAAAGCAATTTCTAATTACACTCAAACTTATTGACGGACTAAGTCTTTAGTTCTGGGTTCCTTCAACAGAATTGGCAGAAGTGTATAGCCGATGCCCTCCGAGTGGTATCCAGATATATATGGCTTCCTTAAAAACGTTCTTCTGGGAAATTACAACAAATCCTGGGCTAAGATTTTTTTTTTCCTTTTTAAAGTCAAGTGATACAGTAAGCATAAATCAGTGCACTGACACAACTATCACATATTACACATGGACTTAGCATTATCTAATCTCCTAAGACACCTTGCTGGGAGCCATTACATGCTGGATTGGGAAAAGCAAGCAAGTGAGCTCCCTGGGGGCAGCCTGGTCCTTTGGCATGGCTGGCGCTCTTGCCTCAAGACTGTTTACTGTTGCTCTGCTGCCTTCCTATGCTTGTCCCATAAGCCTGGGGTAATGCAGTTGAGCACGAATGGACCCTCACTGCCTATGGTGTAATATTGCTCCTCCTGAGGTGCTACTCTCTCTGTTGGGCAGATTTCCTATGGATGATTTTTATAATTTCTGATGATTTCTAAATCGATTCAAATAACTTTAAACCCTCCTGCAATATAGCAAAAAAAAACTGTTAGGAGTTCAGTGAGCTTCCTTGTGAATTACACCAAGAAGGAACACAAGATTGAAACAAACTAATAATCAAGGAAATACGTTCATTCCAGGTTTAATCCAAGATAAAGCCCAGTCATACACAATAATAAGAAAGACCATATGAATATAGAAACAAAGAACAAATGATTATTTTTAAAAGACAAGAGATGCACCTGTTTTTGTTGTTGTTTTTGAAAAACTTTGACATAAAAAGCTCTTGCTTTGAACACATAACATACAATTGAAATAAGAAAAAGATAAAACTTCTGCTTTGAACTCATAATGAATTGCTAGCCCTCCTAGGCCTGAAGTGAAAGCCTTTGGACCCTTTTTCTTTCCAATTCTGCTGTCCTACCTCAGCCACCCCTGCACCCTGTGGACATAAAGCCTTGGTTTTTTATAACACCTGAACACAATAAAATGATTTTGTAGTAAATCCCAGGTCATGACGCAATCTCCTCCCCCCATCGCAGGAGTGAGGGCGGTCGCAGGAATGAGGGCGGGCTCAAAGGTGAGAGCCTTGCAGAGCAGACCCTGGGATGTGCAAGATCGTGATTTCTTTCTATTTTCACAGCCAGGTAACTCACTTCTGTTTGCACAACTCTTACATCTGAAAACACAGGTTAATGCAGACAGTCATTCACCGAAGCCCTCAGGGCTCAAGGGCAGTGGATACCTTTGAGGAGCCATGGCTACTGCAAGGCTCATGAAAGATGGGAGCTCTGCAGAACAAAGCCAAGCTCCAAAGTTAGTGTGGTGTGAGCAGAGTTCCTACAAATTTCCGGATGCTGAAGGAGATAAAGCCACGGTGAAGGAGGAGCCACAGAGAAGATCTGCAGGGTTGTCTGCTAATCCTGCTCCTCCAGAGCCAGAGCCCAAGCCTAAGAAGGGAGAGAAGGTACCCAAGGGGAAGAAGGGGAAAGCTGATGCCGGCAAGGATGCGAATAATCCCGCGGAATATGGAGACGCCAAGACAGAGCAGGCACAGAAAGTCGAAGGTGCTGGAGATGCCAAGGGACATGTGTGCATTTTTGATAACTGTGTACTTCTGGTAACTGTACAGTTCAAATACTATTTTTTATTAAGTTTTATAAAAGCAGATATTTGTTTTACTTTTTTTTTTTAAGCTACGATGTTAGCACACAGAACACTTCATTGTTTTGGGGGAAGGAATATGTGTCGTTAACAAAATGTTTCCCAAGCTGGATTGATGATGGAAAACATCTTTCCCTGATAATTTTGAAAGACTCCTGTTGGCTCCCAAGAGACATGCTGGTGTTGACATAATGTGGCCACCATAGCACAAAATGCCTTGTGATGGGGAAAAACTAAATTCATTTTTGTGTCCTCCTCCCCCCGTAACATCAACATCGATTTAACTCTCTTAAAACTGGAGACCTGTTGGAGCCTGACCCCCCAAAAATCGTTTTTTCCAGTCTATTGGGCAATCTGGACTTTGCAATGCCATCATTGAGTGTCCTCAGAAGAGTGGTGGTTCCTTTTATAAAAAAAACTGTGGATCTTCAGATTGATAATTCTGCCATTTTCATTTCAATTCCTCAAAGTCAGGGTCGGCTTGTGAAAAGTTGTTAAACAACATCCTTAGTGTGAAACATCAACCCTCACGCTAAGCCACTTCCTCCTTTTTAAAGCACTGAATGGAGATTTCATTGGGTTTCATAGTGGCTTTCTGATTTTGGCAGTCTATACAAGAGGGGAGTTTGGAAGTTGTAGATGTCTGTAGCATGTTCTAATCATGTCAAATCCCACTGAAAGTATAGGGATTTGATTTTGAAGTGGTTTCAAATTTAAACTATAGGCAGGGTTGGGGATGTAGCTCAGTGGAAGAGCGCTTGCCTAGCAAGTGCAAGGCCCTGGGTTTGGTCCTCAGCTCTGAAGAGGAAGAAGAAGAAGAAGAAGAAAAAAGACAAAATAACAAATTTAAACTATAGGCACCACAGCATCTAGAAGGCATGGGATTTTTATTTTGTTCCATTTTCTTTTGTTTCGTTTTGGTTTTGTGCCAAGTCAGCAAAAGACATCAACACGGAATAAATAAGGTTGGAACTACATCATTGAATCTAGTCCTATCCTATTTGGCAACTGTTAATGACATTCCAAAAACTGATGATGAACCAGATATGCAAAGCAGGAGTGTGAGTGAAATGATCTAGCAACAGAGACTGCTAGGGAACCCTAAAGTGGAAACCTGTCCCTGCCTTCATTTCTGTCTTTCTGCTCTCCCAGTCTCTGGCAGTTTCTATGAACCCCACACTGCCACCGTTTTGTCTATTTAGGAGGGCTGAAAAAATGTTGGTAGGATGAAGAAATGAACTTGCGGGTAGAATTTCAAGCTTGAGTTGTGTTTATCCTTTGACCCTCTCTCCATGAGGGCCTCAGAGCACGTGAGCAGCTATAACAGATTATGTATCCGTGCACCCCAGAGACTCAGAACCTGGAGTCAGATTGCACTGGGTGAATTTACTAGTCAGATATGCTAGTCAGGACTCTCTGAAGCTTATCATATACTTCCTAAACACCAGAGACTAAACAGTCCGGCCGGAAGATTGTGGGAATGTGGTACTAGCTTGCAGCTAGTAAAATGGATTAAAAACAGAGATTGTATTCAAGGGACAAGACGTACCTGAGCTGAGAATTACAGTGCAGGACAACAGGATGTGAGGTGATAAAGATGACACAGACAAGACGAAATAATCCCTTTTGTTAAGGAAACCAACAAGACAGACTTAATGGCAGTATACAGAAGCTCCTGCGTCTAGGTGACAGAAGCCTCTTAGCAGCAGGACCAGCCCACCTGGTGACTGTTTACCCCCTCCACCCGCCCCCCACTCCCCCACCACCCCCAAGCTCCCCCATCTCCTTCCCTGCTCCCACAAGCTCAGCCTTGACCTGCCAACTTCCCAAACAGCCAAATACTCTGGTCCTTCGCAGTGGCTTCTATCCCATGACCGACCTTCAATGCCACGATTGCCTTCTGAGGTGACCTGACTTTTTAAGGAGAGGCCCTAAACAAGTACTTCCAAACAAGGCAGCTTTTTGCAGTATTTAAGATCTATTCCGTCCATCGTCTAGATCTGGGTAGGGGTTCAAAGTTTACTGCCTATATTGTCCTTGGCTGGTGCCATAGTTTGAGCAGGACCCCTGGGCCCAGATCCACGCATCATAATGCTCTTCTTGTAGGTTTCTAGAACCCTCTGGATCCTTCTATTTCCCCATTCTCCCATGCTTCTCTCACCTAAAGTCCCAATAGGATGACCTCCCCTCTGTCCCACTTTTCTGGTACGTGAAGACAGGACATTCTCCACAGTTGAGTGGAGAGTGGGGACTGACTTTCATGCGAACTCTGGTGCCCCATATTTGACTATGTCCCCTGGATGGGGAGGCCTGGCGGCACTCAGAGGAAGGATAGCAGATTACCAAGAAGAGACTTGGTACCCTATGAGCATATACAAGGGGAAGAGGTCAGTCACAGACATAGGGGAGGGGAGTAGGGGGAAAGCGAGAGGGAGGGAGGAATGGGAGGAAACAAAGGATGGCCTAACAATTGAGATGTAATATGAATAAATTAATAAAATATATAAAAAATCTATTCTGCGGAAGAACCACGCATTCCTTGTGTAACTGCTTCTCAGAACAGTGAGACTGTGGTGCATGGAAGGCAGGAAGCACAGCCAGAGCAAAGGCCCCCTGGTTCTCCTTCTGAGAAGTCCAAACAGAAGCCCTGTTCTCCCCGGGGAGGGAGAATGTGTTCTGAACTCTTCACACACGTGAGCTCACTTGCTGTGCACAGAGCCCCCTGCACATCTGCACCACCTCCCCACTCACAGGCTAGAAAGTATAACTCACATCTTGGTATTTTGGAGATTAAGTTTCAAAAATCCCTTCCCTCTTGTATCTCTTCATTTCCACTGTTGTGAGGTAGAAACTAAAGGCTATGACATTCAAAAACAACTGTGTGTATGGTATAAGATTAGAAAGTCGCCACATGCGCCCAGACATAGGCCAGGGCCAGGACAGACATGAAAAGACCTCACATTTATACCTCACACTGATCCTTGGCACACAGGCCGTCTATGACTGTAGAAAACAAACGCCAGCACATGTAACCGTAGTAAAAAGGCTGAGGGGCTGGAGAGATGGCTCAGAGGGTAAGAACACTGTCTGTTCTTCCAAAGGTTCTGCGTTCAATTCCCAGCAACCACATGGTGGCTCACAACCATCTATAATGAGATCTGATGTCCTCTTCTGGCATGCAGGCACACATGCAGGCAGGATGTTCTATAAATAAATTTTTTGAAAAGGAAAAGAAAGGCTGAGAAAGTGGCTCAGCAGCTTAAATGCCTGATAACAACCAAAAGACCTGTGTTCAGATTCTTAGCACCCAACTCAAAGCTGGGTGTGAATGTGCTATAGGCTCAGTGTTGGAGGAGTGGAGACAGGCAAATGTCTGCCGGCCAGCAAGCCATCAAAACTTGCTTGAGGGGCAGGAAGAATCCTGACTCAGAAACTAGAGTGGAAAGTGAGAAAGAGAGAAGCCTATCCTTTTCCCACGCATGCACAGGCATGCAGGCCAGCACACACAAGCACAGGCATGCACATACAAATAGATAACACAGTTAAGTTGGTCAGGAAGAAAGAAATTAGGAGAAAAGGAAAGTGACAAGGGGATGAGTATCAGTAAAGTCAAATACACAAGTGTATGAAATGACATAAGGAAAGGCATTATTTCCTATGCTTACTAAAAATGGTTTTTAAAAAAAACAACAAAAATGATTAAGATGGTGAATTTTATGTAAAGTAAAATTTTATGCAATAATAAGCAGAAAGGTGTCTGTATAGATTATATCTAGGGGAAAAATGAATTGCAGGTTGGTTTTACATAATATAAGCCAAAAATATCATAAAAGAAAAAAAAGTAAGCAGCACAGACAAAATATTGTGCCATAGAATGTTCCAGTGTGTTAAAAGATAAATCATAGTCCATATAATTGGTAAATGATTACTATTTAAAATGTAGAAAATTCTACAAGTCAAAACAAAAATTCAGTAAATATCCTGGAAAAATGAGCAGAACATCTGAAAAAAAAATTGTTTACAGCAAACACCTACCCAACAAATACATGAGGGGCTCAGGCTCACTGCACATCAATACAGACTCGATCATCACAAATGCACCGTGAGCCCATAGATAGAAGGAAATAAGATGAGGCAGCGCCGAACACTGGGAAGTACAGAGCAAATTGGAAATTCAGGGACAGAGGTAGGAGCACACACTGGGGTAATTGCTTTGGGCACATTCAGCGATACTCAGTACAGATTGGGTGTGCCTCATGCAAAATGCTTGTCCACAGGTGTTTCAGATTTTGGAGATTTTTCAAATGACAGCATATTTCAGTAGACCTGCAAGTTGAGCGTTTAGAAGCAAGAAATACAGGAAATCAAATGCTCTAAAACCTGAACTATTTGAACAATGTGTTAGCTCAAGATCTGGAGTCTTCCTGATTGGGGCGGTTTGGGTCAGGAATGTTCAACATGCACACTTAAACATACATGTGCCTCTCCTCTCCAGACTGTATCTGGATATAGTCTGTGAAGAATTTATGATGTGTGGATGTAATGAAAAGCACTCCGGAGTGCTGTGAAGCCATTTTCTGTAGTTCTAGCTAGTAAACACACAAGCACTTGTATTTCAGGGAGACAGCGCCTGATCCACCTGTCCCCAACACGGAAATGTGAAAACTGTGTCTTCCTAAAATGGCAGCTAAGCATTTGAATTGGCCACCTGACTGTGTATTTATTATCATATTATTTATTTATCACATTATTTATTTTGCTTATAACCATGATAAAGAGTTGTGTAAGAACAAACCCACAGCAATGCCATATTTATAAAGTATTATATGTAATACTCCAGATTTGTATATTCTAAGCAAAGCTCCCACTGGAATTTTAGTCCCACCATGTCCTCTGGCTGTCCACGACTCTTTCAGACAGAACTGCCAGGTCGCATATTAAGAATTCATAATGACATCAGCTAAGGCTTACAGTTTTCAAGCCCTGCAGTTAAAAATAAAAATAAAAAATAAAAAAGAAAGGAAAGAAAGAAACAAAAATATGACTGCTCTCGTTATCAGGGACTGCAGCATACAGCAACTGTCCAAGGACACAGACACTACAAAGGCTGATTTCCTGTGCTTATCTTAAAAGGAAACAGAGGGCAGCAGACAGTGGATGTGGCCGTGCTAAAGGCATGAAGAATCAGCAGAGCTCTCTCTGTCCTACTCCGAGAGCATCGCAACACCCCAGAGTGGTGGGACATTTGCGACTCCTCCTGGAACAATCAAAACCAAAGCCTGACCCTCAAAAGCACAGGTTCAAGGACACCTGGCAGTTCTGCCGAGACGCAGGCTACAAAAGCGGCTGTCAGGAAAAAAAAGCTCTCACGGCTAACTGGGGGCTTTAGAAGTGGTTGCTCATGCTGTGTGTTTGGAAATTTATTTTCTGTGGTCTATTTTTGTGTACAATGACACCACTGAGAAGTGGACTGCCTTAAACATAGCTCAAACCAAGCCGGTCTGAAGTACGTGCTAAGTGGGAGAGATTGTGGCAAGTCCCATTCAGCCGCAGGCAACTTCTTCCTCTCTGCTCCTCTTTTCTGTGTTGGGGTTAGAACCGATCACGTTGTACATTGAGGGCAAATAACTCTGTCAGAGCTATACCCCAGTTGCCTAACCACAGGTCTTTAAAAAAAAAAAAAAAACCTCACTTTTCTTGAAATGAGTATTACTAGGTCAAATAACTGCCTCTCTTAAGCCAAATGCTGAACCGATCACCTAATACTGACCAAGGACCCAAAACTTTGCAAACTTACTAAAGCATCAGAAAGAAAGGATCAAAGTCAAAGGTTCTTCTGGATCGAAAAGCTCCAGGTTCTCATTTGAGAGATGAGGAAACTGGGGCTCAAGGACGTTGAGCAGCTATAGAAAGAGACCACTTTTTTTCAGGCGCACTCAGCTGGTTTAGAAAGAGCTGCCTCATAGCTGGCCTTGTGCCTGCTAGCCCTGACCCCATACATCAAACAGCCCCCACTGACTTCCTAGCACAGGGAGGCAGTAGCATGTGCTGACGTGACGTCACACTCTTCCAGCTGAGTCCCTAGGAAGCTTTGCTTTCCCCCCACCCAGCCTGGAGCACTGTATCTGCACATCATGAGCAGTGGCCATGAAGGCTGACCGCTTTCCAAGTAGGCACAAGACGGCAGCTCTCTGAAAAGCTTTTTAAGAAAACGCTTCATGGAAATAATGTGAAATACTCTGTTAGCACAGCACAAATAAAAATAAATAAATAAACAAACAAACGGTATTTTTTGCCTTTCTTGGAGCGAGCACTGTTTGATCTGACATCAGAGATCTTCTCGGTAACTCACCGTGGAACCAGGGAGCAATGACGTTTGCGTGTTTCTGGTAACCTGCACGGAACGGCAGCTGCTCTTCTTTGAACCATCGGATGATGTCCTTCTGGGCAGAACTGGGCTCTGTCCTTACCGCTCCCTGGTTCCTGTCATGGGTAAGATGATTCTCAAGTTAGTGCGAACTAATGTGAAATAGCGTTCTCCGTTCTGCTAGACTCAGCCACCGTCAGAGCATTGTCCCTCCTGCGGCGGACGGGAACTAATTCAGAGACCACAGCCCGACATTCTGCAGAGAGGGAGAGAGAGAGACCCTGGAACACTCCGGCCGAAAATGGATGTCTTCATCAAACCACCCCGCCCCACACACCCAGGGCTCAGGAAGCTGTGTGGAAAGGAGGCAGAAAGAGTGTAAGAGCCAGCGAGGGAAGGAGGACACCAACGGAACAGGGTCTTCCAGATACAACAGGACTGGCACACACAGAATCTCACAGAAACTAGGACAGCGTGCACGGGGCCTGCATAGGTCTGAGTGAGATGGGAGCTGGTGCTGAGAGAGGCAAATGCACAAGGCCTCCCACCCCTAACCCAGAAACTGGCAACCACTTGCAAAGGAAAAAAAAAAAACAAAACAGCTTTCTCATTGGATGTACAAACCACACTTAAAGGAAGCCTCATGTCCTACACAAAATGAACAAAATGGTGCTTTCAGAGTTTTTTGTTTGTTTGGTTGGTTTTGGTTGCTTGGATTTGTTTTGTTTTGTTTTAATTTCACTGGTCTTTTGATTGTATATTATGATTTCCAATTTTGTATTTTTTTTTTTAATGGTTTTTTTGAGACAGGGTTTCTCTGTATAGCCTTGGCCATCCTGGACTCACTTTGTAGACCAGGCTGGCCTCGAACTCACAGCGATCTGCCTGCCTCTGCCTCCCAAGTGCTGGAATTAAAGGCGTGTGCCACCACGCCCGGCTTTCCCAATTTTGTATTTTTAAGGTGTGTGTGTGTATATGTCTTATACTTTTCCATTGTGGTGTTTTTCATTTTTTAAATTATTAATTTATTCAGATTACATCTCAATTGTTATCCCATCACTTGTATCCTCCCATTCCTCCCTCCCTCCTGCTTTCACCTTATTCCCCTCCCCTACGTCTATGACTGAGGGGGACCTCCTCCCCCACTATCATAGGCTATCAAGGTCATAGGCTATCAAGTCTCATCTTGGTAGCCTGCTTATTCTTTCTTTGAGTGCCACCAGGCCTCCTCACCAAGGGGAAGTGGTCAGATATGGGGCACCAGAGTTCATGACAGAGTCAGTCCCTGCTCTGCACATAACTGTGGAGAATGCCCTGTCCACTAGCTAGATCTGAGTAGGGGTTCAATGTTTACTACACGTATTGTCCTTGGTTAGTGCAATAGTTTGAGCAGACCCCTGGGCCCTGATCCACCCATCACGATGTTCTTATAGGTTTCTAGGACCCTCTGGATCCTTCTATTTCCCCATTCTCCTATATTTCTCTTACCTTTTTAAGTTAATTTTTTACTGTGCTTTATTTGCCTGCTTGTTTTCCAGAGAGAAGGGGGGTTGGGGGGGGGAGAGGGTTATAGACTCAGATGGGTGGGAATGTGGGGAGGACCCGGGAGGAGACGAAGGAGGGGAATCTGTGACCAGAATATGTTTATGATTTTCAATAAAAATAAGCTTATGGTAATTTATGATAATCTGATTGTAAATGTGATATTTTTATCAGTGCTAAAGGAGATTAAATTTTTAACTGTAATTTAAGGGAAAAAAGAAATAATGATCCATTATATGCACGTGTATATAGCCTCACATATACATTTATAAGCATATGTATGTATATATGTGTGTATATACATATATACACACACAAACTGATCTGTATCAATTCTATCAATGGAGGATTAACTATAAATATTCAAAGAAAAATTGCAACTATACTAGACACATACAGACATTTCTGCTTGTCATTTTTCCTCAAACAGTATTGTATAAGTCTTTATTTATTTGCTTATTTACATAGCACTTACATAGTATTAGCCATTAGAAGTAATTTAGAAATTAAAGTACTGGGAGACTGTGCATGCATTACAGGCAAACGCTGTGCCATTTTCTCTAAGGGGCTTGAGCATCCTTCACATTTTTTTTTTGTTTTGTTTTTGTTTTTCGAGACAGGGTTTCTCTGTGTAGCCTTGGCTGTCCTGGACTCACTTTGTAGACCAGGCTGGCCTTGAACTCACAACAATCCGCCTGCCTCTGCCTCCCGAGTGCTGGGATTAAAGGCGTGCGTTTATTAATTTATTCATATTACATCTCAATGGTTAGCCCATCCCTTGTATCCTCCCATTCCTCCCTTCCTCCCATTTTCCCCTTACTCCCCTCTCCTATGACTGTGACTGAGGGGGACCTGCTCATAGGGTATCGAGTCTCTTCTTGGTGACCTATTAATCCTTCCTCTGAGTACCACCAGGCCTCCCCATCCAGGGGACGTGGTCAAATATGGGGCACCAGAGTTTGCATAAAAGTCAGTCCCCACTCTCCGCTCAGCAGTGGAGAATGTCCTGTCCATTGGCTAGATCTGGGTAGGGGTTCGAAGTTTACTGCATATATTATCCTTGGCTGATGCCATAGTTTGAGCAGGACCCCTGGGCCCAGATCTGCCTGTTATAATGTTCTTCTTGTAGGTTTCTAGGACCCTCTGGATCCTTCTATTTCCCTATTCTCCCATGCTTCTCTCACCTAACCAAAACTACATAGGAAATAGATAACCACACCGTCCTTCATATTTTATGTCTTCAAGGGGTCTTGGGAATTGTCCTCATAGACACTGAGGGACAACTTTATACAGAGAAGGCAAAGGCAGAGGGAAGAAGGAAGACAGGGTGCAGATGGAAGGGGGAGAGGGAGAAGAAAAAGGAGGAAGAGGTGGGGGAGGAAAATTATATGCATTTCCATTTCCATCATCTAATCACACGGTAGAGTTAATAGTAGGTTGGGTCCCTTATGTGGCACCATTGTGTGGCTCCTCAAGACCAGAGAGAGGAAAACACATTTACAGGCCTGGCCCTCAAGGACCCATCATAGCTAAAACCATGGCTGTGTTAGACTCAAATTCATTTTACTATGGGTTAGAAGACACACTAACTTCCAGCTACCATTTGAGAAAAGAAGCATTCAAAAGCCTGAGCCATTTTCCTGGAGAGCGTGGCTATGTACAGAAAGGCAAGCACACGTGACAAGGGAGCTGCCTCCCTAACTTGTTCGTTATTTTTTGGTTTCTGCTCACTTCCCTCACTTGCTTCTTCTCTCATACTCTGAAGAGACTCATTTCTACCAAAAGATGCTCTTGGAGCAAGAAGGAAAAGGCAATAAGTCTGCAGACGGGGGGTGGGGGTGGGGTGGGGGGGCGGTAATTAGCAACTGCACTGTCCTGAAATAAACTCAGCCTCGAGAGGGGGTTCTGGGGAGGGTGGGTTCCACTGCAAAAGGTGACATAATTAACATATTGCCAAGTCTTATTTTAACAGGCCGCTCAACGAGCAGAATCTAAATCTAAAACAAAGAGATTGCATTAACTACTGGAATTTTCTGTGGTACAGATTAATATGGTCCTTTGTGTTTCTACTGGCAACATATCATGCTGTGAGTTCCATGTGACATGTCAGCTTTGCAAACATGCATTATGTGTGTATTTGCATATATACATATGCAAATGTGGATATGTATTATCATTTATGACATTCAGAGGATTTGAGAGAAAATATCCTATAATATTTGTCTTGCCCCAGAAACAGACCTTGGCAGACACATGAGATTATATGACAAATTATATTACTGGTTTCCACATTAGCTTCCTTTTCTCCACATAACCCTCAGAGATGGCGCAAACCTCTAGAGACATGAGACAGGTTAGTGTCTGTTTTTCTCTGAGCTGGCTCCTGGCTGACCTCTGTTGTAGCTGGCCAGAGTCCCAGGCCTAGCCCTGTCCACGCTGACACACAGAGAGCTCTTCCACATTGCCTTAAGTTGGGAAGAAGGGAGCTGAGCACAACTGACAAGAAGTGTACCTTACTGTGTACAAGGCTACTTTCATTATCATCCATCAAAAATAATGTGTCCTAGGAAGGCTATAGGAAACAGACACCACACGAGCCATGTCCCAGGCTACCCCATGAAGGTAGGAGACAAGAAAAGGTTGTTCGTGAAGCTTTGTAGCCAGAGTTACCCTAGGCAGAGCCAGGAGCAGGAGTCCATTTGTGACCTGTCACACAACTAAGGAGATATGGGTTTCCTGACTTTTTATTTTTAACTCTAATGGGGGAAACCTCCATTTCCCAAACTGTGTGCAGGGTCATTTCGTGTTGGTCGCCACATCTCAATATGGAACCTTCAGTGGAGTAGGTAGAAATAATTATAGGAGAAATGATTCACCCTGGTGTTTCCTCTGAGGTTATAATCCCCATTTAGAACAAAAAAGATTTAAAAAATTAAAATCAGAGATCTTTGTTGTTGTTTTGCCAAATTCTTAACAGAGAAGTATCTTTAGTTATTATTACAGAGGGCAATGCTAGACACAATCTGAATCATATGATCAATAATTGATCTTAAACAGTTCTTACTAAATATTGGAATATCAGTGCTGAAGATATAGCTCAGTGGTAGATTGCTTGCCTAACATATGAAAGACCCTACAAGCAGGAAAAACAAAAAGCAAAAAACAAAAAACAAAAAAACAAAAAACAAACAAAAAATAACAAAAAATAGAATATTTCTATAATTTCTAGAATAATTCTATAAATCAATAGTTATAAAGAAGAATTCAGTAGTCAATAAACCCGAGGGATGCGTTTTTCTTCGGGATCTCACTATATTTTTATTTTTTCACTTTCAGCACGTGTTGTGCCCGGAAGGTAAAGGTAACTTTATTGCCGAATGGAGGCTTGGTTCCAAGGTGGAGCACTTCAAAATTCTGAAAATAAGACCGTGGCTCTGTGTCTTAAAAAAAGAATCACCCTCAAACCCTGACTCTAGCGATAAAAAAAAAAAAAACAATCCTAGGGATGTGGAGAGAGAGTCACCGGCCCACAGGATCCTGCTTTGTTATTTTTGACCGCTAAGGGCGAATGCTGAGCATCAAACACCAATCCCACCTTCCGTGCTCCAGTTTCTCTTCCCTGTCAGCCTGCTGCCCCTCGGTGGAGGTGGGGAACAGGAAAGCATCTAACTAGACGTCTTCACCCTGTGGTTAGGTTCTAACTATAGCCCCTGTGGATACAATGTCGGAAAGAAAAAGAAGCAGGTTAGCGGCAAGCCTGTGTTGACCTAAGCTGAGAGCCAGCCCCTCATGGCCAAAGACACACAGCTCTAATCAGTCCCTCGCAGTGCTTATGGCTTCTTACCCTAAAGACTTCGGAGGGTTTCCCGGTGGGTGTAGGAACTGGGGCTTCGGGGGAAGAGGAGGCCTTCTGGGCTTCTGGGAACCCGTCAGAGGGCTCGGCAGCCCGTCGCCGCTCTTTCCCCTTTGGGATAGCCTCTTGTAGTCCTCCCGAGCTTGCTTAGCTAAGGAGCGCCTCTTCTCATCAGCCGCCTTGGATTTTCGCACTAGCAAGACAAAAGCACCTAAGTTAGTCAGTCCATCGAGCTTGTAAAGGTCAGGGTCAGGGCGTACAGGCACAGGAGACTCCGCTCTGCACAGTGGGAAGGCTCCTGACAGAGCTGGTCTTGTGCTCAGATGAGCCGTCATTCCCAGCACCTACGATCACATTTTAATGCCTCTCCTGTGCTCCCTGCAGAATTCCTATCTGCCTTTAGGAGCTAGGGCTTTGTGAGAAGAGGAAAGAAAGACAGAAAGACAGAAAGACAAAGGAGAGGGAGGGAAGGGGAAATGGAAAATTTATAGCAAGATTAAGTTGCTGCACTTAGCAAAACTAAGCTGTGAGGCCTAACAGACCACCAGAGGCAGTATCCAGGGCGCTGATGCAGTCAAAGCCAGGATGCGGTGCATCCCAAGTCACTAGGCAAAGACCGGGAAGGCAGGAAGGACTTCGCAGTAGCAGGTGAGCTAGAAAAATAACAGTGAGGCTCACTGTATCCATAGCCCCCATATGCTGAGTTGAATGTGAATTGGCCAGAAAGACAGAAAGTAAAAGAATTTTATCCATAAACATGATATAGAGAATTTCAGAACACCTGAGTACACAGACAAGCACTTCCCAGCGTGCCTTTTAACATTAATTTCTTTCTAAAATAGATAGGGTTATGCTTTAGCCATGTAGTGTCAAAGATTAATGCAGGATGAAATAACCCATTTTCATGGTGGGTTTTTGTTTAAGTTTTTAATGATTCAAGTATTGTGGATTAAATCCTGTCATGTTTGCCTTTGAAAATATTTTATCATACCAGAGTTCCAGTGCCTAGCACAGGAAAGCCACAGATCGGATCTTGCAAATGTTTTGTTTTGTTAAGATTTATTTATTTATTATATATACGGTGTTCTGCCTGCATGTACACCTGCATGCCAGAAGAGGGCACCAGATCTCATTATTGATGGTTGTGGGCCGCCATGTGGTTGCTGGGAATTGAACTCAGGACCTCTGGAAGAGCAAGCAGCCAGTGCTCTTAACCTCTGAGCTGTCTCTCCAGCACCACAAATGTTTTTATTTTACAAGAGATTTTGGGCTTTTCTACCTGTCTCACGGACTATTAGATCATCTTCTCTGTTGATGGCGAGTGAAGACTCTAATCTACTCTCAAGCCTTGGTTTGCCCTTCCTCAACCTGTCCTGTTCAATCTGGTTTGGTCCTGGCAGTACACTCTCAAAAGAGGGTCAGTGCTGAGTCAAAGGATAGATGCATGCAATGACGCAAGTATATTTCACCTGTGAACCCTGCGTGCTTTGTATTACAAAGTTATGAAGCAAGCACTCCATAGTGTAGCCCATACGGACAACTGACATGGGGAAAAACAAAACAGAACAGCAGGAAGCAAAATTCAAATAAGTAATTTTAAATCCAACTGCTTCAAGAAAATCAAGATTCACATGTTAATAACCCTCCTGCTCTCTTCCTTCATACTTCATCATTGTAAAATAGGGGCATTTTTATACTAGTTATACTTTCTTCTCCAAGAAAGAGACACATCGTAATGCCATTAAGCATTCTTTCACAGGGTATTTTTCATAACTATGTACAATTCCACCATGCAGAAACACTACAATTTAACAGCACTAAGATGAATGGAAACCCATTCTGCTACTCAGCAATCTGAGCATTATAACTTAATGATAACATTTGAGTGACAGATGGTTCTCGCGGATTCACTTTCCGCACTTCCTGGATGGATTGACTTTTTTTTTTTTTTTTTTTTTTTTTTTTTTAGTGGAAAGTCCAATTGAGAGCCCAGAGGGTGCTGCTGGGGCCCCTGGTACTCACGAGATGCCTGCCACTCAGAATCTTCTTTCCAGCTCTTGTATGCCTGCTTGGTTTTCTCATCCTCTGTTTGTTTTATTTCTTCGTCTTTTTTCTTTAGGAGTTCTTTAGTCTGTTTGAAAATAAGGATAAGGATGGGAAGAGATGAAAGAGTGTGAAGGTTGGTTTCTCTAAGAGGACAGAAGGCACCCTGCCTTCTATTTAATTGTCTCTTAACAGTTGGTGCCAGCAATGCCTGAGGCAGGTGCTTCAGCTACCTTACAGTATGGGACTGCAGACCCTGGGATCTTCTCACAGGCTGTTTGCCCGGAAGCACACTGAGACAGAACGTCACATAGAGCAATAGGGAGCATCCGTGTTTTCAGAAGTGCCTAGCACTTACTAAGCAGCCCTTTCTCACAGCTATCCCAAATGCGCTTCTCTGAAGTAAGCATGGGGCCAGTGTAAAGACTGATCTGTTGTAGCTGACGGGGTCCCGCAAGCAATCTCAGCTGCAGACTATGTGTTCCCCAACCTCTATGAAACTAGGAGAATTCGGTATGTGATTTGGGGTGGCTCAAAAAGGAATAAGGCTTTTTCTTTTTTTTTTTTTTTTAAAACACACACATACACACACACACACACACACACACACACACACACACACAGCACCTTTGAAAAGGAGAAACATTGCCGGGCGTGGTAGTGCACGCCTTTAATCCCGGCACTTGGGAGGCAGAGGCCCGGGGCACAGAACAGCTGTGTGACAGCTCTATTTCTGCCTTGCCCAGCATGTGCAAAGCTCCAAGCTCAATGCCCTTTGCCACAAGAGAAAAAGGAGAAGGAAGATGAGCACAGTTAGGATGGTGACCATGGAGACGACGACAATGACGACTTCCCAGCTACAAAGAGGAGCTCGATGTGGAAGGCGCTTGAGGTACCAGCTTGAGGACCCGAGTTTGAATCCCTACGATCTATACAGTATCTGGCCCTGGTGGCATGGACCTGTAGCCCCAGAGTAGGGACAGGAGGATCCTAGGGGCTTGCTGGCCAGCTAGGCTAGCTGAAAGAGACCAAGTCTTAAAAACATACAAAGCCTGGGGCTGGAGAGATGGCTCAGAGGTTAAGAGTACCAACTGCTCCTCCGGAGGTCCTTAGTTCAATTCCCAACCACCACATGGTGGCTCACAACCATCTATAATGAGATCTGGTGCCTTCTTCTGGCCAGCAGGTGTTTTTTAAAAAAAAACCATACAAAGTCTTAGAGGAAGACATCTGATGTGAACCTCTGGCCTCTACATGATGCTCATGAACTGGCCAGTGTGTCCTCTCCCAGGCAAATATATCTTACCCTACTGCGGGCCTTTGCTGGCCTGAGGTCCAGGGCACATCCATCCAGAAAGCCAGTTTTCTGAGCTTGGAATAAGGAAGTACCTCCATCCGGCTGGCAGCGACTACAAAGACCTTTTGGCCTAAAGGTGTCATCAACCTGGCTCCTTCCATAAAACCACTTCAAAGCTGCCCTGAATCCATTCCAGAGGTAGGCCCTGGAAGATATCCTGGGTAAGCCTCCTGCAATTTAATTCCCAGGGCTTTAAAAACCAGAGGTCCCCAAGTGGGGGTCGCTCTCCCATCTTTTCTTTTGTTCTCAGCCTCTTGTTCTTGTCCTTTTTATCATTTTTTAAATTTTTTATTTAATCAATTTATTCAGATTACAACTCAACTGTTATCCCATCACTTGTATCCTCCTATTCCTCCCTCCCTTCTGCTTTCCCACTATTCCCCTCCCCTAGGACTATGACCAAGGGGACCTTCTCCCCCACTATATGGTCATAGGCTATCAAATCTCATCTTGGACGCCTACTTATTCTTTCTTTGAGTGCCACCAGGGCTCCCCACCAAGGGGAGGTGGTCAAATATGGGGCACCTGAGTTCATGTCAGAGTTAGTTCCCGCTCTCCACATAACTGTGGGTAGATCAGAGTAGGGGTTCGATGTTTACTACTTGTATTGTCCTTGGTCAGTGCATTAATTTGAACAGAGCCCCCTGGGTCTTGATCCACCCGATACAATGTTCTTCTTGTAGGTTTCTAAGATCCTCTGGATCCTTCTATTTCCCCATCTCCTATATTTCTCTTACCAAGAATTCCAGTGTGATGTCCTCACATCTATCCCAATCTCCTGGTAAGTAAAGGCTTTCGTGGGATGGCCATACCACCCTGAATGCACCTGATCTCGTCCGTTTTATCTTTAAGCTTAGTTTGGACTCCTGTTTTTAGACAGAACTTATGGAAAATAGTTCATGAATTAAAACCTAGTTCTTGTTTCTGGGCTGCCTTTTTGACCAAGAGCACTCGCTCAGAGCAATGCAAAAGCAAAGGGCTCCCTCCCCCAGAGGAGGATGGGAACCTGGGCCCCCTCTACCTGAGAACACACAGATCTGCCTGTTCCTTCACGGGGTGGGTAGGGGGAGCAATCTGTCCATTGCATTCTCACCGCATGAAGGTGCATCCATGCCCTCCTCTTTCCAATTTTTCCAGTCCTCCATATAGAGCAGTCCACCTACGGGACCACTAAACCAGAGAGGAGGATCAGAGGATTCAACACCTTACCACCACTACCCCAAATGCACACAAGGACCTCCTTATCACAAAAGTATTGAATCACAACTAAAATATAAGTCTTGATTGGAACCTTGATCACTGTAGGAAGCAACAAACCAGCATTAAGGTAGTAATACCCGGAAACTGTGCTTAACTAAATTTGTGCACGTCTATTTTTATTTATTTGTTTGTTTGTTCTACATTGTTTTCCTGCCTAGAGCCAAGCTCATATTGTTTGCCACATGGTGTTTTATAAAATTCAAGGACCAAGCTTTGGTAGTTGAAACACGACTACAACACGTTGCCATTCTTTACTGAAGTTGTTGATGAGCCTGAAGTACATAAATGTGCCTGCTCTAGATGTTTCAAACTTGAACAGCAGGAAAAAGAAAAGAAACCAAAACCAACCAACCAACCAAACAAACAAACAAACAAACAAAAACACTAAAGCGCCCTTAAGAGAGAAACTCTGCCACTTGGTACAACTTTTCCAGGGAAGACAAGGACAAACTAGTTATGAAAGAAACAGTCTCCCCCAAGTCTAGACTGAGGAAACAGGGAGGTTTCTGGAGGTGCTTACAGGGGCACAGGCAGGCATACGCACCACCCCCGCCTACCCCAGCATGGTGACTGCTCATGAAAGTTCCGTGCCTGGAGTTGTTGACCCAAATACAGGTAGATCCAATGAAAAACCTCCCAACCTATTATTTACTGCTTATCTAACTTGGGACTGGGTGGGGCTGCTTGTAATTTCTCCGCCTTGTGAGCCTCCCTTTTCCTCCCTCCTGGATGGAATGTCTTAGCCCAAACACCAGCTATGGAACACATATGCATTTGTATTTATTTACTCTGTCTCTTTGACCTGGCCTTTGTCTCTCCTTGTGTGTGTTCATCAGTGGGGGTTCGTCTGTGTACCAGGGACAGGACACGCAGCATCAAGTGTCCTCCTCAGTCATTTCCCTACCGATTTCTTAGACAAATTCTTTCACTGAGCCTAGATCTCCTTGATTGGTGAGATCCCACTGGCCACTAAGCCCCAGATAGCTGCCTGCCTCTGCCTGCCTAGCTCTGAGATTATAGGCACACACCACCGCACCCACATTCTTCCCTGGGGATCTCAACTTAGGCCCTTACGCTTGCAAAGCAAGCAGCTTATCAAGCGAGCTGTCTCCCAAGACCCTGAATTTATTTCTAAACAACCTTAAAACATTGTTACAACATCAAATCAGGACTTTGACCCACTCGGAGACTCAGGGTGAACAAAATGCTGGACAATGTATTTTGCTTTTCTTTGTGCGTATGTGTGTGTGTGCACGTGTGTGCAGATGCCCTTGTTGGACAGAAGAGGGCGTTGACTTCCTTGGAGTCTGGAGAAGCTGTGAGATGCATCATGCTGGTGGTTGGTGGGAATAAACTTAGGTCCTCTTCAAGAGCACAGGGTTCTCCGAATGGCTGGGTCACCACTCCAGCCAACTCTCTTAGTGCCCCCTGTCCAGGTGGTTGTTGTCTACCAAGAAGTTTAAAAAGTTAATCCACTGCAGGAAAAACATAGAGAAAATAACAGAGAGTACCTGGTTGATGGGTGATAATCAGCTGTCTGACAGTGCTATATTTAGTAAGCCGAACCCTTTCTTCTCTACAGTGTAATTATATGGGCACGGTGGGGCAGGAGATAAAAATGAATGAGCCTTACAGGTCAACAGCAGATGCGATCTGGCCCTGACCCTTCTGTTTATTCTAAGAAGCTAGAGAAGTAAAGAACTCTTTCTGAGCTAATGTCTGAGAGAGGGGGAGGGGGGGGCTTCTTTCATCACCTTCATTCTCTGGAGTCTGGGGGGTGACCGTCTCATTCAGTCTCCCCCCTGTTATCACACTCTGGTGATATCAAGCAAGCCTTCTCAGCGTCTCTGTGCCTGGCGTTCCTCTGCCTGGACCACATTTCTCTCTCATCCACCCACATCGACTCAACTCTCCAGGACTTTGCTCCAGCCTCACTCCCTCTGACACACACACACTACACACACACACACACACACACACACACACACCACACACACACTACACACACATACACACACTACACACACACACCACACACACACACTACACACACACTACACACGCACACACGCTGGTCTCCTCCATCCACCACCCACCTCCCAGCATCCCTCAGCTTTAATTTCAACAGACTTCTCATGCTTACCAGACCACATGGATAAATTTATCCTTTCTGCCCCCACATTCCAGAACATAAGCTTCCTGAGGGGAGAAACTTTATCTAATTTTTATCATAAAATATGTCTTGAGTTTCCACACCTATACCCGGTGTAGAGCAGGCATTCAGCAAATATTTCTTAAATAAATAAAGATATGGCCTGGCTTTCTCAACTTTCATCATTTAAACTGATAGGATGTAAATAGGGACAGTGATACTGAAAATTTTCCACCAATTTCCTGCATGTAGTCATTCCTCAATGTCTAGGGCCCCCTGACAACACTAGGAATCTCCAGCTACTTAAGTCTATCACATGAGAAACCTTCGTGTTTGCAGTTAACCTGTATACATCCTCTTATTTACATCGAATCATCTCACTCATAATGCGAGGGAAGAATTATTTTCCAAATATTTGCTGACCGTGGCCAGTACAAATGCAGTGTTTTTCAAATATTTGTGATGCATGCTTGTTTGAGTCAATAGATAGGGTGGAGACTGCCTTTCATTATCAAAGTCTGAGAGAGAGAGAGAGAGAGAGAGAGAGAGAGAGAGAGAGAGAGAGAGAGAGAGACAGAGACAGAGACAGAGACAGAGAGACAGAGAGACAGAGAGACAGAGACAGAGAGACAGAGACAGAGACAGAGACAGAGAGCAGAAAGGATATCTGGTGTAATCCTCTGTCACCCTTTATCTATTTCTTTGAGAAAGAATCTTCCCTGAACCTGGGTCTTGTGTTTTCTTTGCTAAGCTAGAAGCCAGAAACACTCTGCTTTCACCCATCTTGGAGAGGGTGACAGGGATGTATGTGTGGTTCCCAGCTTGTCATGTGGATGCTGGCATTCAAACTCGAGTTTTCATGACTGCACAGCAAGCTACACTTTTCATTGTTGAGCCATCCTTCAAGCCATGAATTCTGCATGATTTCTTGATGTTTCAGAATTGCAAGCTGTCCACGTTAATGAGTGTCACTAAAGAAGAGTCAGGGAAGAGACCATGTGATTCATATAAACTTCTGCACAGCCTCATAGAAAGCCCATTCTTGGGCCTGGATCCATTACAGAACTTCTTCTCTTGGGTTTGTGCTTGACCATGGGTTTTCAGACTTAGTGTGGGTCAACTATTACCAATTTCTATCCCTAACTTGCCGTGAGCAGCCTGTGACCTGAGAGCAATCTAATACAGCGGCAAAAGTAGGGCTTATACTGTAGGGACAAGGTCATGTCTGGATGGCTGGGAAAGCAATCTCAGGCCCAAAGACACAGTCATCTCAGTGGACCCTGGCAGCAGAAGCTGCTGCCCTCTCCCTGCAGTGAGGCTCACAGACACAGCAAGCACAGGAACCACTTGAGCAAGACTCTTGGCTGGTGCCAAGCTCGGTACACCATTTGTCACGCTCTGAGATCAGTCTTCCCTGGATGTTCACAGCCACTGGGGATGCCGCTTCTGTCCTGGCAGATGCATCTTGGCATCTGGTCATTGCGTGGCATCCAAGATGTTCCCAGCTCAAGATAAATGGGGAGAGATGAATAGCTGTGTTTGTGGCTTTCAGGACAGATTTCACATTCTGCTGCCTAATCTCATATCTGCATGAGCCCAATTAAGTATTTGTGAAACATTAGTGGAAATGGCTATGCACCCAGGCCCCTAAAGATGGCATGCAAATTTTTTGTACCTGGAGGAGCCCATATGCCTGAAAATGATTGATAGAATGGGCAAGTTGTTGAATATATCCCCAAGAGACTGTACTGTGACTAAAAGCTAAACAAAACACATCTTTAAAGCATTTAGAACTGTGAAGTGATTTCATCAGAAGTCCATCTATCAATATTTTTCCACAGATCTGGAGCTACCAAGTCTACTGGCACTCAAGGTCCTGAGCCAAGCTGCCTGGCAGCATGCGAAAGCACAGTGTTTGCATTCAGCGGAGCATAGAGATGACTCAATGACAAAAATCCAAGAGCTAGTTTGGTGTGTCTTGTTCTCATGATGTCTGGGGTGGGTGGGGTGGAGGTGGGGGACATGATGTTCTCTAGACATCAATGAGGCTCCTTAGTTTAAAGAGTGACCCTGTGGAGCCCAGCCCTTTCGAGGACAAACAAGCATCCTGGAACTGGAATGTTAAAAGAGAAAAGTAACCTTAATTGTGTGTGTGTGTGTGTGTGTGTGTGTGTGTGTGTGTGTGTGTGTGTGTGTGTGTGTGTTTTGCATCTTGGGTCTATTTTTTCCAAAGATTTTATTACTGTACTTGATCAAATGGTCCATTATATATGTATAGCACATTTCTAGCTTTCTACTGAGATTTTGTTTTGCCTGTGATGTGTACTTCAATTTATGCTAACTTTACCAGTGTTTGCGAAGGTCTATAATGGTCAGGTGTTACATTAGTGATTTAGTATTTCTTTAAGTCTGAGTAATAACTTTGATGACAGAATCCATTTTCGGATGAAGAAATTGAGTCTTGGAGCTGTGTGGGAACGCACATTTGTGAATGTTAATGTCTGTGCTTTCTGCACTGCTGACATCACAGCCATAGTAAAACCAGATTCAGGCCAAAAGAATCAGAAGCACGTATACTTATGACTTAGAAAACTAACGAATCCTACAGGGTTTCTAATCCCCACTTATTATATTCTTTCTCAGTTTAATATTATTAAGGGAACATTCAGCATCAAGAACAGAGCCCAGGGATCAGTTCCTGCATCACAAACAAGTTAGCGCTGGTCCTTTGATTGTCCCAGATGACTGTGAAATTCTTTGAATTCTTTTCTGTCCTCAGTAGACTTGGGCTTTGAAAATGGGCTCCAGCTCCCTTTCCTCATGGATCTAAGATCCATAGAGCATTACACACTGCAAACAGGGTCAATTTCCTGGGTATTGAAAGCCAAGAGGCAGATGACATCCCACCTTGACCCCTCCCTCAAGGGTTATAGATGATGCTCCAAATGTGCTTAGCTGAAGGACTTGACCTATTCTTAGACTCTAAAGCCTCAGTCATAGTGGTTTGGCCCTTAAGGTGACTGATACATTCATGAAGCAAGAGACTTTTGGACAACTTTTTGTCAGAGACACCATCACTGCTCCCAGATGTTGAATTCAGAAACCCTTAGATGTTCCCTGAAGTAGCGTTAAGCTACCAGGCGCCCTATAGTGACCCACTTACTCAGAAGTGGTGTGCATTGCCTCAAATATCACCACCCCCTCATTTTACCTCTTGCTCGGTGATATTATCTGCGAGGTCAGAACACTTTAAATCTCTTGTGTGACTCACCTAGTGTCCCTCAGAGCCATATCTCATGCACAATACAGCATTGTTCTCAGCACTCTTTTGTTTTGTTTTGTTTTTTCAAGACAAGGCTTCTTGGTGTAGCATTGGCTGTCCTGGAACTTACTCTGTAGACCAGGCTAGCCTCAAACTTACAGAGATCAGCCTGCCTCTGCCACCCAAGTGCTGGGATTAAAGACGTGTGCCACAACATTCAGCTTCAGCATTTACTTTCTAAAATTTACCTTAAACTTTTTCTGTTTCTTCTTTCACTAGCATTTTTAACCTGCTCACTGGTTTTTAATTTATCAGATATGACAGGCTTATTAAAATCCTTGAAATAATCAAGAGCTAAGAACATATAATGTACCAGACAGTACCAACTAAACAAATATACCGGGGACTAAAGAGACCCCCTAGGGTCATGAATACCACCCAACAATGTGCTCAGAGTGTCTTTGTCTTTGAAATTCTAGGTTCAGTTTTCAAAACCAAGAAGCACACATTGGCTCTCAAATAGACTTATTTTGGTATGGAACTGAATCTTAATAACCACTCCAGAGCAGAATACTTCTATTCAAATCCTTTCATATACTGAAACCATGCTGGAATATCTGAAGCGTTGTGTACATACTAACAAACAACCATGTTTATAAAAATTCCTCTTTTCAACGTGATCTAAGGTTTGACATTATCTCAAATGATTAAAGGAAGCTGAGGGACTTAAGACTTTTATAAAGCAGGTTCATTCAGATACATTGACATATATTAGACCAGCCCAGGAAATGCACCATGTATGATGAAACAGACTGAAAACAATGCATCCAAGAAATGTCTATATTTTAAAAACCAGACAGCTTAACAGGCTCAAACGTGATGGCTTGCTATGCCTGTGCTAGAGGAAAGTAATCTCAGACATATGCCTGCCACTCGAGCACTCAAAGAAGACCAGGCCACTTGGAGATGGCACTGACCCTGTCTGTAAGTGACCAATATGCTCTTCCCTTATTCCTATACATATTCCTATACAAAAGAAACAAAGGAAAAGAGCCCTCTACCAGCATGACTTGGGCTTACTAAAGCACTTTCCACTTCAACTCATCCTTTATCCTTTATATCAAATGTATTATCCCTTTACCAAAAAAACGTAAGATAATCTGTAAACAGGTATAAGGTCAGAGACTCAAGCCCATGCCCTTTGTGTAACTGAAGGCTGCTCGGTTACTTTCCCCAGAGGCAAGGAGAGGGTCCTCTCTCATATACATCAGCCTCCAAAGCTACCTTCTACCTGTTACCCTGAAGAAACGTCAGCAGCTATTGAAAAATTGATAGCCAGAGTTAAAGCAATCGCATCTGCTATGTGTTTGCTGTGTTTAGGAAAAAAAAATTGCCTCCACTAGGATCTACACAAAAATTACCCCCCCCCCAAATAAAGGGGGAAATGGAAAGCTAATAAGAACAGAAACTATGGCGAAGCATCCTGCAGACCAAGTCAGAACGAAGGTCTCATTAGATCGGGACATGGAGCTCGCCCAGTTGAACAAATGATAGTTTATTTTAAATGCTATTAGGTCTGGAAGCATGCCAATTCCATCTACAGAAGCAGCTGGGTTATAGATTGATGCTCCTGATGCTGTGGGTATTTTAAGGCTGAAAACTGCAGTCCCCCAAGAGAATAGGCATCATATGAGAAGGATTATTCTAATTATATTCGCTTGTGAAATTGATTTGCAAAATTCATTCAATATTCACTTTATTTAAAAACAGGGCTATACAGTTAGACAAATGCCAAGGACCCTTCATTTCAACTAAATCTGAAGACTCCAATAAACAAAACGGGTTTTGCATTCAATTTCGGGGGACAAAGATAAGAATAATGAGTTAATATAAAACTGAGACCTTATTTGTGAAAGCAAATGACTAAGCTTTTAGCTATCCTGTTCTCCTATGCTTCTTAAATCTGGTACTCTACAATAGAAAAGTTTTTAGAATAATAACCTCTATGAGGGTAAATGCCATGCCAGCTTAATGCAGCATCACCCGAGTCTTCTACAGACAATAGGACAGCAACGCACATATAATAAGGCCTCATAAATATTGGGTGAATATACAAGAAGTTCCTAAAATGCTAGTTCAATCATTAAATGATATGCAATCTAGTTCTGTAATTAATCAAAATAGAGTAACTTTGGGGGTGCTGTAAAAATCAGCCATGTCTTTCATTCACTACCCAGGTCAGGGAAGAAATCAGACCACCCTTTTCCCTGTCACATTAATAGAAGGAGTTTTCCAGATACCTATAATATTTAGCTTTTTAGCACACCAGGATTTAGCCTTTTGCTTATGATATACCAGGAGGGAGATTTCCCCCAAGGCAAGCCGACTAACAAGGTGAAAAGTGGAATGATAAATTTCATTGCTGAAAATAGCTGTGTGTTCCTTGAAAAGAGACCTTGCCAAATAACATTCTTCAGACAGTGGAAACTAAGGGATATCTTCCCCATTTGTCTAATACTTGTTCGAGTCAACTCTTTACACAAAGACTACTGGGTGCTCCAAGGCAGAAGTACAGCAGGTGTAACACAATGGTCCTCACCATCCCTCATGCTGCAGCCTTCAATACACTTCTTCACATGGTGGTGACCGCCCCAACCATAAAATTATTTCATACTTCATAACTGTACTTTTGCAACTATTATGAATTTTAATGTAAACATCAGTGTTTCCCGATGGTTTTAGGTGATCCTGTGAAAAGATCATCCAATTCCTCCAAAAGGGTCATGACCCACAGGTGGAGAAGCGCTGCCCTAACATTTGATTTAAGGATATACCTTTAAATGTAATTTCAGGTTTGGTTTGTTCCACACATTAGAGTATTGAATTGTTACATTGGGAGAACTTCAGTCACTGCTGTTAGGCCTTCCTTCCTACAGACTCACAAAGCAACGTAGAAACAAGAGAAAATGCAATAGGCTTAGGAATGGTTGCCAAGCAAAGCACTTCAGATATGAATTTCTACAGGCTGATCTTTCATTTACATCTACGAAACAGTTTTAAGAGAGGTAAATTTATAAGAATAAAATGTATCAAGTCTCTCATATGTATAGTATAATATATATCAAGTATGAGTATAAATTAATAAACTGTGGTTGAGAGGATAGTCTCATATTTAACCCATAACTGAGTCAAGAAGTCTTGATACAAAGGAGTAGAGAAAACTAAAAATAATTGTTGAATATTGCTATACATATGATGCATGACACATTTTAAAACAGTTCCCTGTACACTGCTGTATTTGATTCGTATATTAGTCCAGTGACACACAGCTACTGGAACCCTCATCTTAGAGATCAGAAACCCCAACCTCAGAGAGTTAAGTGACTGGCTCCAAGCAAGCAACATGACCTTTGGTCTGCTGACTCAACATTCCTTCCCCCACACCGGCCACTCCCACCCCGACTCTATTAATGAGTGGAATTTGTGTGAATGTCACCTCCAGCATAAATAGAGGTGGCAAAGGAAAGCTGTGTTAAAGCTATGCTACCAACCTCATAACATACGCAACTCGATATGCTGCAAACCTCAAACATACATGACTTGATACTATATTTTTCTATTGTGCTGGAGGCATACTTGCCTCTTTTCTAATTTATTTTACATTAGTGTTTTATGTCAGATGCCTTTTTTTGTCTTTTTAAAAAGAGGAACAGCTTAAATGACTTATAAAGTGCTATTATTTTGTAAGTGTGTCATGTACAAAATCTTATTCTATAAGCTGTCCTAAATTCTATCAGCTACATGGAAAGCACTCGGGTAACTGGATAAGGCGCTGGTTATGGCTGTGCTCTTCGCTCCTGAATTAGAAGGATAAGCACACTTGCTCTTCCTGTCTTTAGATGACACAATGAGTGTTTTATCTTTTACATGAACAATATGGAAATGTATCCTTCATATATCCTGCAAGGGACTATACATCAGAAGAAACAGTTACTTGTTTGGAGGGAGGGGTAGGACCATCTCACTTCTCTATTCACAACAGCTCTGTCCTCCAAATTCTAGCTTGAGCTTCAGAAGTGGATTGACTTGTGCTGTTTATACGGAGCTCTTCACTCTTAACTCTATTTTCAACTCCCGGGCTTCCGAGACACACGAGCTATAGCTCCTGGTAAGGCCAAGCGCAGGGGAAGCTGGTCAGCATCATGGTGTTTCGGGGAATCAGACTCAGATGTCTATACTAAGGGTGCGTGCAAGCTTCTCAAGCCTGCCACTCTCGTAGTGACAGTGCACACTTGTATTTGCTCACCACCTTTTCCATGCTTCTCAGAAGGCCCCCAAAATATAGAAACCTAAAACTTGAGTCTTAGGGTTTCTTTCTGTTGCTGCGATGAGACAGCAGAACCAAAAAGCAAGTTGTGGGGGTGGGGAAGGGTTTATTCAGCTTACACTTCCACATTGCTGTTCCTCATCAAAGGAAGTCAGGACAGGAACTCAAATAGGGCAGGATCCTGGAGGCAGGAGCTGACTCAGAAGCCATGGAGGAGTACTGTTTTACTGGCTTGCTTCCCCTTGGCTAGCTCAGCCTGCTTTCTTATAGAACCCAGGACCTCCAGCCCAGGGATGGCGCCTCCCACAAAGGGCTGGGCCCTCCCTCATTGATCTCTAACTGAGAAAATGCCTTAGAGCTGGGTCTCATGAGGCATTTCCTCAACTGAGGCCACTTCCACTCTGCTGACTCTAGCTTGTGTCAAGTGGAGGTAATCCACGCAGAAGAAAACAGTTCAGCGCATTCTTTTTTTCTGCTTCCTCAGAGAAGTAGTCTATTCTAGGCTCTGTCTGTGTGTGTGTGTGTGTGTGTGTGTGTGTGTGTGTGTGTGTTTGTGTGTTCATATGTGTGAGCTCAGTCACTTGCACCTGCACACACGCATGCAGAAGCCAGAGGACAATCTCACTGTTGTTCCTCAGTTCTCCCTGCCTTGTTTTTTAAGACAGGGTCTCTGGCTGACCCCAAACTTAGCATGTAGGCTAGAATGGGGTAGCCTGCGAGCCCCAGGGATCCCTACATCTCTCCCACCCCAGAGCTAGGATTGCAAATGAGCACCTATCTTGCCTGGATTTTAATAACAATAAAGAACTAGCTTCTAGAGAGCAAATTCATGCTCTCAAGCTAGCAAGGCATGCACTTACCAGGTAAGCTCTCTCCCCAGCCTCAGCCTTTCACTTCAGAAGCACTCTTTTATACAAGCAAACAGTTAAAAATCCAGATTGGATAATTGATGGTCTCAGAGTAAACAGCAGGCTTGACTTTGGTTTGGGCGGGAGGTACAGAAGAAGGGAAAGCTGGGCGGGAGGTTTTTGTTATTGCATTACAAGTGGTTCCATAGGTGCTGTGTACTGATGGGCGACACTAATGTTGTGTGTATGCAAAGTGCATACTGTATCTTGCAGGGGACATGTATGGTTGAAAACCAAGAGTTCTCAACTCCAAACCTTTTTGGTTAAAGAAAACAAGGCACAGAAGACTCCTGTTTGCTCTGTAATCTGCCGTGTAAAAGGTGTCTTCTCTTCTTTTTCTTTCTTTCTTTCTTTTTTTTTTTGTTGTTGTTGTACTTCTTTGAACCCAGGTGTGTATGTGTTTGTGTGTGTGTGTGTGTGTGTGTGTGAGAGAGAGAGAGAGAGAGTGAGAGAGAGTGAGAGAGAGAGAGAGAGAGAGAGAGAGAGAGAGAAGAGAGAAGAGAGGAGAGAGAGGGAGGGAGGGAGAGAGGGAGGGAGGGAGGGAGAGAGGGAGAGAGGGAGGGAGAGGTGGGGGAGAATCTGTCTCACTGAGTTTATTTAGTTGTTGGAATGAATGTGGGTGAGAGGTTAAGTAGAGCTGAAACAACCAATGGATATACCAAGGAGGAAAATGACACCATTCCTCCAGCCACCATTGACAGTCAAAAGTCCCCCAGGGAGGGCTGGGACCTCATGAGCCCTTACTCCTTCCATAATGGAAGTTGAGGAGGGAGGCGGGTCACTTATCCATCTTATACAGATAACCCCAGATTTTAATCTCCTGCCTTGCTCTACAGAAATCGTGGAATAATTCTCCTGTTCTGTCTCTCCCAAATTTTCTTGCAGAAAATGTGAAAAAGCCCTGAGACTATTCAGGCAGCTGTCCATATGCGTGTCCTCAGGAGCTCTGTGCAGCTGCAGGGTCCATCCAGTACCCTCCCAACTCCCTGGGGTTGGAGGTGTACGCAGTGCCTCATCATACTTGCCTTTGCCTAGAAATGGCATCTGGTTCCCAACCTGTCTCTCAGCACCCAGCTGGGTGACAGCAAAGTACTGCCACTGACTGTCACCTCCCCTTCAGTGGCAGGCACTAAGAACCACAGCAGTCATGCAGAATAGAAAAAGCATCACCTGTGAGATTCCTTAACTGAATCACCATGGCCTAAAAGAAGGAAAGGACGGTGTTTGGTGACAGCAACAGCTTTTCAGAATAAAAGTCACATACTCAGCTCTAACAGTCTGTTTGAGTAACTATCCTCGTAGCCAAGTAAATGCCCTCTTGTACCTGCTTGCAAAATTATCATTCCAGCCAGATAAGATGGCTGTTTACAACCCCTCATAGAGTATTATATGGATATATTGTCTGTTTATCAAAAACTCTGTGAGTAGAATAGAAGTTGGGACAGGCAGCAGGCAGAAAGGATTCTAGGATAGAGCCAGGCTTGAAGAAGTCACTGGGGAAGATGTGAGGACAGATGCATGGTACCTGAACAGAGGTAACCAGCCATGTGGCAGAATGTAGATTAGTATAAATGGGTTATTTTAAGTTATGACGTAGTTAGAGAAGAGCCTAGCTATATGGCATAGGTATTTGTAAATATATACTGAGTCTCATGAGTCATTATTTCGGGAGCTTGGGGATGGGAGGAAAAACACACACCTTACTACAGTGTGAAGGGTCAAAAGACACTCCCTGAAATATCTATCTGCTTTCTACCACCTTTTGTATGTAACTCTGCCTTAGTTGGCTGTGGCCTAAGGAAGACTAGAGGGCATGGGAGGTGGCCTCCATTTATGCAGCTATAGAAAAGCCCTCATCTTTCCTGGATAAAGAATTTTCAGGTGTGGCCTGTTGGGGAAGAGCACCCATGCTCTGTATGGAAGTTCAAAAGATGCATTGGCTCCCCAGAATAAATGTGGCTGGACTCATGCCTGTTTGTCACTGGGATCTCAGAAGAAGGGGTAGATATAAAGGACATTTTGGTTTCTTTAAAAATCTTAGTTATGTTATGTAAACGTGTTTTTGTTTTAATCCCAAGTGTGGGATTTTAGTTTGGGCTTTAGTTTGTCCACAGCTGATAATTGCCTCATGCAGGGCATGGTCTTTGCCAGCTGGTAACAGCCTGCCTCCTGCAGCATACGAGAGCTCAAGGGAGGGGTTACTTCAATTGACCCTAAACAGCCAGGAGAAGTAAAGAGGTCTACAGATCTACGCCCTCTCTCTCTACTAACTTTTCTTTCATATCTAGTATTAAGGTGCCGGAAGAGATTGGGGTGGGGAAGGGAGGTAGAGGCAATAGATATCCAAATAAAATAGAGTTTAAAAACTAGCATCAACCGGTAGGCATTGCTTACATATGTCTCCCCCTAAGAAGAAGTTTTATCAGCCGAGGTTCCTTTTCAGCATGAACAAACCAGTGAGGATCCCTTGCCTCCAGCTTATCACCAGAGCAGCGAGAAGGACAAGGCTGTGCTTCTGAGAAGGTCTCACACCTGAAGGGCTTAAGTGAACAATCCTTACATTTTCCATCAGCTGGCGTGGGGCAAGCTTCATAGTCATCAAAGTTCTCAGCTCCCTTTGTAAAGGACTGCTGTCACTCCATTTAATCTCTATGTTATGGAGGGAAATCGATTCTTTGCATGGTATTTCCCTAAGTCTTGGATTTGCCTGTAAGCACCGAAATCTCTGTTTCTAGAATAGACCACTTTCTGATGTGCTAAGAACACATCCTACAGGTATCTAGTACCTTATTGGGCAGTCAGTTTGGGACACTTCTTGATAAAATAAAAAATTTAAACCAAAACAGATACATTATTCAAAGAAATCTTTTGTGAGCATTCTATTGTTTTTACAGAAAGATGCCCCAAGGCTGAGACTCATATGTTCTTACCCTTATAGTAGGGTTCAAATTACTCAACTCCAGAACCTCCAGATTGCTTCTAGTGGTTAGAGAAGGGAGTAAGAAATGCTTCGCTCTTAGGACTGGAGATCAGCTCTCCCCCTGTTCTGCAAAGGATGCCCATGGATGAAGTCATTTGCTAATGAAGGCATAGCCCATGTCATTATGGTGTAACATAGGTCAAAATCAAATGTACTGACCTGGCTGTTAAATGTTCTGGTAAAAAACTGCAGAAAATACTCTATGGGTAGAAAGTTGTGTCTCTCTACGTACTTTAGATGTGAAGAGAACAGCTATTTCTTGGGTGACCAAGAGACAAATTTTTTGAGTCAGAGATAAAGGGGTGTTGGGGGTTGGTCTGATATATTTGGATGCTAATTAATAAAAAGCCATCACACCTGGGCAGGGCAAATGAGCTAGGCACTGCTAAGGTTCCCGGGCTTCTGGAGACAGAGGGAATCTTGGGAGAAGGAGAGACCCAAGGAAAGATGGGAGAAGAAGGCTGCTCCACCATGGGTTAGGTGGAGGAAGAGCACATGGTGGATGGAGGATTCGGCCCAGATGAAGAACATTAGCAAGTATATGGGATTATGGATGGGAGGTAGCTTGATAGAAATTATTAGAAGCAGATGGCATGAGATTGAGGCAGGGATCCCATATCTGCCCCACTATGGGAAGTAGTTTAGAGGATTAATATCTGCCCTGCCCCAGGTTAACTAAGGCTATTTTAAAATATAACAAGTGTCTGTGTCTTGACTGATTGCTAGTAGGTTACAAAATACTGCCGTAATAATAGATATAGGCCTAATAATAAAGATTATAAGGCCATAATGATAAATTAACAACAACAAGGGGGTGTGGTAAAAAGGAGATCTGAACAGGTCTGCCTCTCACCTGAAGAGTAACGCACCCTCTGGTCATAAGAACGTCGCTGAGTTAGCCTTGAGCCTGTGCATCCCACTTCTACCTCTTGCTTGGATGTGGGAGCACTGAACTTCCAGCTTCAGTGGCTTCAGCCACTGAAACTGTGCTAAAATCCTACACAACAGCCAGAAGTGATTTGAGAAAATATCCTTCAGGCCACAATCACTTAATGATGGTACCTGTCCTAGATGCCAGTGTTAGGTGTGCAGATGAGCCCTGTAGTTACAACACTGTTTAAATAATTTCTCATTTCATAGAAAGAAAGCCATGGCCTGCTAGCAAGGAATCAGAAAGATCACTGCTTCTAACTGTACTTGATCGTAATTGCTCTTAATTATGTCACCATAACTCAAAAAACAACCTTTTTCTGACAGTTCTGAAACTCAAATGGCTCTGAAGGTGTACAGCTCCCATGCAAGGGAAAACCTGGTGTGGACTAACATGGAGCTATTTTTAATATTTATAATATTTGATTATATGCTGTTTTCTGAGGAGCATTAGCCACTGTTTGGTACAAGAGCTTCTCCACTTGTGACCCCTTTTTACCTAAGAAACTGCTCTGTGAGCCCATGCGAATAACTATGCAAGTGGGAATGCAAATCAAACATTTGCAGATGATAAATCATGAAGAAATTTATTTTAAAATAATTCTTTGGTACACATTATTTTACCAATGATTAAATATGAAAGTAAAATTCCATGTGGTTCAGAATTCAGAAATCAGGATGTGGATTGTTTATTTATTTTGTGCATAAATCAGCCTATCTAGGCTGAACATTTGTGTCTTCGGGCTAGAGCATCTTCAGTGTTTTTCAGTGTTAGAGCATATTTTTATTTTTTTGGTCATTAATACTGAGCACGCTGCTTCACATATGTACATAATACAATAAGGCAGGGGTATTTTTTCAGGGCCATTTCAGAAATTACTCAAAATTCTGTTCTAATCCCAAGCCAAATATATTTCTTTTACTTAAAACAAAAGACAGCAACTCAAACAGCAATTTTAAAAAATCAAACATTCTAATAATACCATCCAAAGATTTGCCAATTTGGTCTGCATTGAGGGACAACATATTGTCCTAGCCGTACCCAAACCAGTGGACCAATTCCCTTCTGAAACTTGATTAACCCCTGCCTCATCCTTGGATTCTAGCTGCTTCCCTTGCCCATAGAATGAACACTCCAGGAGGAGGAAGATGCCCCGTCCCTTGCAGACTCCCTAACGCCCACCATTACATGTGCTGAGCCATGGAAGACTACTCAGGGACGGAGTGAGTCAAGCAAACCAGTTCAACAGTGCGAGGGAGGGGAGTGTGAGGTCTGGCCAGGCTGCCAGTGTTTCCACGGAAAATATTCTCTCTTCGTCACTGGGAGCTGCAGTTTTCAAAGCATTTCTAAGTACATTACCTCATACGATTTGTACCCTAAAGCCATGATATAAACAGGGCAGGTATTTGAATTAAATCTTTCAGTGAGCCTACAGAGAAATGGGGGTCACTGTGACGTTTTCAAATATCATTGCAACTTTTACTTATTCTCCACTTTACTACTCTCTCCTGTCCCCTCTCTTGCCTCTTGGTGTCTCTTCTTTCTCTTTCTGTTCTCATGACACACCTATTTGCTTACTTCCCCCCTTTTATAGATGAAAAACCTGAAGACCTAAAAGTTGATGAGAATTTTTTCCCCAGACAGTCCCAGGAACAAACTCTACCACATGCCCTTAGCTTCGTACCCTTGTGTGGGACGTTCAGGCAGCTTGAATAAGCCATGCAAGCACACAGGCAGTGAGAAGCAAACGGTTAGAGCTTGCTCATGGACAAACAACACCTTCATGAGTAAGTCTTACAGGAGACAGAATGACTGAGTGGGCTATCTGACATCCTGCTCTGTCCTCAGTGTTTGATCATGGACACATAACATCTGCATGCGTGTGCGTGCGTGCGTGCACACACACAAACACACACATGCATAGATCATGAACAGACAGCACACATACATACACACACATAGATCATGAACATACAATACACACATACACACAACCTCATACACATGCATAGATCATGAGCAGGCAACACACATACATACACACACATAGATCATGAACATACAACACACACATACATACAACCTCATACACATGCATAGATCATGAGCAGACAACGCACACATGTACACACACATAGATCATGAACAGCCAACACACACACATAGATCATGAACATACAATACACACATACATACAACCTCACACACACATGCATAGATCATGAACAGACAACACACATACACATGTATACACACACACACACACACACACACACACACACACACACACGGAAATATTTTTTTCTTCCTAATAGATTTTAGGCCTGCTAAGACAACGGAAATGTAAGGAGACTATCTTAAGGTACCACAGTTAGAATAAACTACAGCTAAAACTTGAAATTCTTTGCTGGGAAACTGAATTCCCTTTAGAAACAAATCAGATGACTCTCCTCACTTGAGCCAGAACATTTTAAACATGCCAGAGTTATTATGGGAGTGGGGACTGAGGCAGATACGCAAACCAAGGCCTTTCCTATCCTGGCTGGAGGCATATCTTGCCATCCCGTTGACCACCAAGCTCTTCCTCGTCTAAGAGGGAATTCTCGCAGTTGCCCCATTTGTATTTCAGAAGGAGTTATGGAATGAACGGGAAATGGAATGTCAGCATGAGAAAAAAGCTGTAAAACAAGCTGCACGTGCTTGTGTAGAAGACCAGCGTCTACCCCATCTGCCACACGGGCAGCACGGGAAACCCCTCGTGTGTCCAGGTGCCCTGATGATGCTGATGGCTTCCCACTCCCTGCACATGAAGTTAAGAGGCTTGGCTATGCTACCTGTCCCTACACCGATGGTAATGCAAGACTGACCAGCTTCGAAACTCGGTGACGACTTCCAATTATTTCTGAAAAATAGAGTCCAATACTGACCGTCCCCCACCTCTCCATGTGTCTTTGTCCACTCCCAGCGTAACAAGACATCTATAATGTCCCCTTCTGCCTGATCTCCCCAAAGCTTTTCCCCATGCTGCCCACAACAGTCCTCTGTTCGCCATCTCACACTCAAGTCCTCACCAAGGCCGCTCAGGACGCTCCGGGCCGGGCCCTAATGAACTAGGGATGCGTGGAAACCCATCGTTTGCCTTAGAGCACCTATTATCTCTCGACATTAAACATTAGGTAAAGTCTCTCCCCACATCCTCATGGGTAAAGTTCCTGATGGCAACGGTTGGTGTCTTGGTGCTATAGTTTTCACAGAAACTAGTAATTAAATAAGGCCCGGGGTACCATCCTTGCTTTCTGTAAGTTAAAAACTATTACTGGGAAAGAGGAGGAGAGGGAATCAGAGGAACATCTGGCGGGTGTTAGAAACTGACTCGGTGCATTTGTGATTGTTATTTTCTTGACTCATCACAAAATTTGACTAAGTTAGATTAGTCTCTCTTTGCTGCCACTGCAAAGCATGATGGGTGCCGTAGCTTACACTGTCGCAGCACTGAGAGCGTTATAACAAAATGTAAATATGCCAGTAAATAGATTCTGCACATTCGAGACAGTGGTCTGCCATTCGAGATCTCAGCCTCCCTGGGCATCCACTGCTAGAGGGAGCATCAGCGAACATCACAGCAAACTTGGCAGGACTCCCCAACCCAACATGGGAAAAGACAAAACGCAGATTACATAGCTATATAGATAGGTATGTGTGTGTGTATAAAACTTTTGCAAGCATCCATATTTCTTGAACCTAAATGTTCCTTTCTCCTCCCACCTCATCTCTTCCAGTTGAAACTTTAGCAGATATCAAAAGAGTGGGGCATATTATGGTTATGATATATTTGAACAAAATTAATTGCAGTAGATGTTTGGTTTCTGTTTTAGTCTTTTATCCTACTTTGAAAAGAAAATTACTCTAACAATGCAATTCAAACCCAAAGATGGGCGTGCACACCCCGTGTTCCTTGAGTTGTTTGCTGTTGCTGCTGTTCTTCATTTTAGGGACCTTTTATAAACAGAGTAGCTCAGAGAGAGTTTAAAGTATGTGGCATACACACTAAACACGAGAAAGTTTGGGAGCTTCACTGAGAAGATTTTGGGGAGTCCTCAAGGCTGATGCTAGCATCCAAACCAACACTTATAACTTTGGACTAAAGACTACAAGTCTTACATTTGTAGAGTGTTTTCACAGTCTTCACAGTAAGGACAACAGTCGCTAGTAAGAACCAACGGTTACGGGGCCGGAGAGACAGACAGCTCAGGAGTGAAGTGTATTGCCTGCTCTTCCAGAGGACCTGGGTTTGGCTCCTAGCACCTGCGCAGTGCGGCTCACAACTGTCTGTAGCTCCAGTTCCCAGAGGATGGCCTCTTCATACCTCCTCCGGCAACGGATACGCACATACGAACATCCATACGCATAAAACAAACACAAATAAAGACATTTCTCAAAATAAATACTAGGCAAGTAAGGAGTGGCTTAGGGATCTGGAAGCCCTGGGTGTGAAGAAGACCTTCGGCAGGTAGCTTAACCAAGCCTACCCTCAGGTTCACTTGTAAGACAACAGAGACAAAGGTTACAGGGAGGCCTGATAAGTAAAATACTGGCTTTACAAGTGTGAGGATGTAAGTTCAATTCTCAGAAGCCATATAGAAACGTGGGTGTTACGTTGCAATCCCAGCACTCCAGAGGCAGAGATGATTAAATATCTGAGCCACCAGCTTAGTCTGACTGGTTAAGCTTCAGGCCAGCGAGGGACCCCATCTTAAATGAGGTAGGTGGCTTTCCTCACAATGACACCAAAGACTGTCATCTGGTCTCCACATATGTGCACACATACCTGTACTAACATACGCACAGGGTACATTAAAAAAAGTAAGCAAAATGGGCAAAGATAAGCACGAGCTAATTCATAGTATTGTGAGTATTAAAGAGGCATTCTGCAGTCCGATCTGCCTTTGACATATAGTAACCTTTGAGTCCTGTTAATTATTAGAATATTATCAGACTCGGAAAGTAGGCAGGACGGAGATAATCATATCCTCGTGGGCAAACCTCAAAGAGAGCTTAAGGCGGCCGCCTCAATCACATACAACCATGTGGATTGGAATGTAAATCAAACATCAGCAATCCCTCTGTTAATTCAGGGTAATTAAATTTCTGGCAGAATACCGTACTTTGTAATGCAGTTTATTGTTCTTACAAACTATATTCCAAGAAGCAAATTATATTTGAGCTTTCTAAAGCACCTGGGCCATAAAAGAATTCACACCAGGTCCTAGTATAAAATTCTGTTTTGTGGAGAAAACAGCTATTCCTACATCAGGTGCCAAGTCCATAAAGCAAAAGGATATACATATTTAGAGCCCATGCATTAAAAAAATAAAAAATAAAAAGGAAGACTCAACAGAATATAATCAGGAATGGGCTGAGTCCTGCCCTCCATCTGCCTGTGAAGGAAGTTTTACTGGACCACAGCCATATTTGGGCATTTGTGTGCAGTTATGACAAAGATCATTTGGGCCACAAAACCTACCTTATTTACTACATGATTTATACTGAAAAAAATGTTTATAGTCTTATACTGTAAAAATGGGAAGAGAACCTAAAAACATATTAAAATGTCAAACTTCACTAGAGTTTCCTTTTAGTATCAGCCCATGGGGGAAAGACGACACTTAACCTTACTCATGTAAAAATGTACTCAAGGTAAAAATGCCCCCAATATAAGGTGAATGGTAGGACCTTAAAAGTTGGAGGTACTTGGGCTCCATTTGTGCCCGCAGCTACTTGGCTTCCCCTCCATGCCTATGGGATTCTGCACATTGGTGGGTATGTCAGACTCACTTGGGCCGGTGGTACTGCTCTGGGTCCCTGGCCCGAGGCCTCCTCTGGGGCTGCATTCCTTGTCACATTTTGAGGCTCCAGCTTCTTTAGTGCTTGCAGGTCACAGTGCTGTGACTTCATTTTCAAGCTATTGGTGAATTCTACTGACTGAGCTTTCCTGCAGAGAAACAAAGGGGAAAGGATCAGACACATACCTGGACAGGGACAGACTTTCCGGAGCAGACGTCTACAACCAAACCACGTGAAAACCAGCATCAGCTGGCTTATAATGCTTATGCTCTGGTAGATTGACTAGAGCTCTAAAAACATTAACTAAATCCTCATACCAACCCATTTAGAAAAGCATTGTTATCCTTGCTTTACAATCAAAGGCTCAAAGAAATATTGTAATTTACCCAAGACCACATAATGGCATTGTCAGGATTTGAGCCCAGACCCACCCACCTCCCACCCACTGACAGCAAGGCTGTCAGTACATGATGTCTTTCTATGACCATTCAAAGACTACTCTCTGCATCTCTTTATGCTCATTTATAGCTTTAACATCTTAGGTATTGGAGTGAGAAGCTATCAGCCTTTGGGCACTAAAGTTAGGTTCACACATCTGTCCCAGTTTTAGCTCACTAGCTTTGAGCGGGGCTGTCCAGAACTTGAGGAGATATGTGTCTAGTTAACAATGTCAATTTCCCATGAAAATCTCACCAACCCAGAAGAGGTTCAGACTCCTATGTCTAGCCTCCAAAGCACCTTAGAACATGGCCCCCCACCTCCGAGGGTATATTCCAAGCCCTTGAGAGGGGTTGCTATCCCCCCCCTCCCCACAGAGCTGTTCAAAATCAAGTTGAGGGATCCTGATTAGGCCCTCCACTTGAACCTTCTATCCCCAACTCTCCATCCTTCAAGGCCCAGTTCAGACCTCAAGTCTTCTCTGCAGCCGAATGCTGTACTTCCATCTGGGACAGGGGAGAGTCTGTTTACCCCTTAAGTAAGTCTCCTGCACAGCCTGCATCACTGGCAGCTGCTTCTGCGTCTTGCAGCGTTTCCTTCTGAGGCTTGAACTGACGACACTCTTTGCATTCCTGGTGCCTGGCATAGAGCAAACACTTGCAGAGCCTGCCTCATCAGCTGCCCACGCCTATGTCATCCTCTTCTCTGAGTTCCTAAGACTTGGTCAGCTGGCTCAGTTCTCACGAACACACACACCTGACACGCTGCTGCATCCTGCCAGGCTGCTCCAGGAAGATGCTAAGAAAGCAGTGGTGGAGCCAGGTGTGGTGGTGGTGCACATCTTTAATCCCAGTACTCTGGAGGCAGAGGCAGGCGGACTGCTGTGAGTTCAAAGCCAGCCTGGTCTACACAGTGAATCCAGGACAGTCAAGGCTACACAGAGAAACCCTGTCTTGAAAACAAAACAAAGGCAAACAAACAAACAAAAAGAAAGCAATGGTGGAGGATCAGGAGTCAGCATACTCAAGCAAATCAGCACCAAGGTGTCTGTCATGAAGCAGCTGTTTGGCAGCATTACGAGAATGAAAGGAGTCACTGAAACCTTAAAAGAACTTTCTAGAAAGATCTAAAATGATTCTTCCGACCTTCAAATTTCACTGAGCTCTCCTACCAGAAGCTGTGGAGCGAAAGGTATCTTTACAGTGTCTTGTGGCTGATTGTGAAATACCCACCCACAGAAGCTCACATGTCTCAATACTTGGTCTCTTGCTGAAGGTACCATTTAGGAAGGCTGTAGGACCTTTGAGAAGTGGAGTCTTACTAGGATGTGAGTCATTGCGACCACCATGCCGTCTCACCCATGATGGACTACGCTCATCTTTAACTTCGAGGCAAAGAACCCTTCCCTTCCTTGGGTTGCTTTAGTTAGGTATTCCAGCACAGCAATGAAAACTGTAACTGAGACTCCCAGTCTCTCTCTCTGGCTGGGGAGCAGGCCTCCTACCTGAGCTCTGAGTCCTGCACCGCTCTCAGCCGCGCCCTCTCGGCAAGGATCTCGTCACACAGCACGTCATAGGGTTTGTCCAGATGATGTTCACCCATCACCCAAACCCACACCTTCTTATCCGCGCCCAGCTTCCAATGGACCGACTTGCCATTCTCTGCAAGCAAAACAGAACTCGCGTTGAACACATTCTTTCTGGAACACCATATGTCCCAATCACTTGAGTATTCTCAGATTATGGGGGGCAGGGGTGAATTAAACAAAACATTCCCAACCTGCTCAGGAGCAAACATTATCGTTAGGGGCTGTAAAGGTTTCTTTACGGATATAATGGGCCTGCAGTTGGCACCTGCCAGACGCTGGGGCAGGAGGGAGGCCTCCATGCTGTTCACTATCCTTTAGAATACTAGCTATCCTGAGCTAGCATCAGGTGTCACAACCTCTTAAGTCTAAGGATTTTCCCATAACTCAGAACTGCAGAGTTGCTCAAGCTTTTGGTGTTTCTGCTACCATTACAGGGCATGAACAACATGCATTTTTTTTAAAGAGTTAAACTGTTTTAAAGAGTTTCGTTCAAATCTTAGCCTTGCTACCTACCAGCTGAGTGACTTGGAAAAATTAATATCGTTAAGATTCAATCCCCTCATATGCAAAATGAGGATACCAAACACCCACTTCAGTGAACTGCCACACACTAGGAGTTCAACAGAGGTTAACTGCTGTCATCAGCCGGCCTATTATTTACTCATGGGGCTGCTTGGACCTTCACACCAGCATGTGAGAAGACAATACTGCCTGGGTAGCATGACACCACCCGGTGAGGCTACTTAAATAACCCTTGTTTACAATTGGCCTCCAGGGTTTGTATTACACCTAGTTTCTAGGCCAAGAAGTGTAGCCAGATGAGAGCTGAGTCTCTGAGACCAGGGAGTTGTAAAGATGAAGAAATGTGGTCCCTAAACTACAAGGGACAGATCTGGGATCTGTCACTGTGGTTCAAAGTTAGGTCTAGCCAATACCCTCAGACCAGCCAAGGGTACTGGTTTGAATAGGGATGTAGCATTTGCTGATCCATGCTGTATTCCTTAGAAATCCACACCGGGATTGCCTCTGGTCTCCTTATGCTAAGCAGAGGAGGCTTTCCAATTCAAGAGTGCATGTACCACTGGCCCAGTTCTGAGGGCTGCCTCAGGTTGAATTACAGAAGCAGGCTGGCTCACTTCAGCTCTGTTTTCAGCTCTTCTCCAGATAAATGAACCCCCGACCCACCATGTCAGGAATTTCTAAGCAGAACTACTGAGGAGGGTGGGGCCGATTTGTACAGTCTTCACCCCAGGACTTAACACTATCAGTCAGACAGAACTGCCCTGACCCTTTTTCACCTGCAGAGCCAGCTGTGGAACCCAGGTAATGGGGGGGTGGGGGGGTGGGGGTGGAGGGTGGGAGATGGGGAGTGGGGGGTAATGGGGGGGTGGGGAGGGATGATGAAACTCAGTGTGCTCTGTTGGAGATAGGTCCCACTACCAGTCCTCCCGAGACTTACAGTTACAGGACACGACAAATGTTTAATTAATTCTAGAAAGCTGTCATAAAACCACCTCTATCACACACTCCTGATACCAACTCTGATATTTTAATTGTGCTCATCTCTCAACCTTCACTTAAGTAACCTCTGCTATTGTATTTTTGACAATAGGAAGATGGCACCTAGAGCAGACAGTGGTAGGATGCCAAGAGAGGCAAATGTTCAGGGCCCAGAGGGTCATGGTTCTGTTGGGACACCATATGAATGTCCCCTCAAACAGCAAGTGGCAGGCAGCAACGATGACACTAGGAGGAAAGGTCTTGCCCTGGGGTGGGTCACACAAAACCTAGAACTGCAGCTGAGCGGGAGGAGGTGGGGGGGAAGGGCGTAGGCCTAAGGGGGAGGGGGGAGACAGTGCACAGGGACTGAAAACCGAGGACAGACAAGGAGAGAACAGGAGCTTAGAAAACTGAACCGCTGAGGGGATTAGGGGAGTACTGTTGCCGCAAAGAAACACTGGCAAGTAGTAAAAGGATTAGATTCAAAATGTCACACTTAGCCAGATGCTCAGCGCTGGCTTCTTGGCAGAAAGCCCTTGCCAGTGAGTGACCCGTGTTCGGCCTCCACATCTCCAGGAGCCCTTGAGTGAGCACAGAAAGCAAACAGAGGTTGGGACTGGCCAGGTGACCTTGGATATGGCCTCATGCACATTATCACTGAAATCTCCGGCATAGCTGGACGAACAGAGAGAAGGAAGCCTGGAAGAGAACCTTGGAGAAACACAGGCTTCATCCAGGGCCAAAGGGGGGAAAAAAAATCCACATTATGTATGAATAATGTGGAAGTGGAGAATTCCAGTTCCCCACATAACTTAGTAAGGTGGAAGGTGGCTGCGAAGTGCAAAGCCGCGCAGATGAGAGGGAAGAGAAGAGTGGTGCTAAGTGATGCTGAGGGCATCAGAAATGACAGGAGCACAGAAGGAGGCAGGCGACTCAGAAATGTGAGACTGGCTTAGGCAGCAGGTATGTGTTCTAATGGAGCCCATCAGTGACGAGAGAAGAGGGCCGGGCTGTCTGCTCAGCAAGCGTTCCCAGAATACCTGCTACATTTCAGCACTGCACCAAGGGCCTCAGGGACAGAGAGAACAAAGTAAGAGCAAAGGCTCATGGGAGATCTCTTTATCTTGAGGAACAAGGGCAGGGCTTATGCACTGGCAACTGGGAGTCCAGAAGGTAAGGATGCCAGCAAGGATCAAACAAGGGGAATGATGAACAGAAAGGCCGCAGAGGTTAAAGAGGAGGCATTGGCTGGGGATACAGATCAGCTGGTACAGTGTGCACCTTCCAGGCATGAGACCCTGGGTTCAATTTCAAGCACAACTATAACATCAGGCATGGTGGTTCACGCCTGTACTCCCAGCACTGGGGAGGTGGAGGCAGGAAAAGCCAAAGTTCAATGACATCCTTGGCTACTTAGGGAGTTGGAGTTCAACCTGAGACCCGTGGGACGTTGTAAAGAGAGGAACGTGGAGCGTGCGGGGGTGGGGCGGGTGGGTGGGGCGCAGAGGCCTAAGGGGGAGGGGGCAGAAGGAAAGCGGAGAACAGGCATGAGCAGAGGCATGCGGCCCCTAACATTCCTCTTAGAAGAAAAGATTTAAACTTAGAAATTCCAAATGCGACACGCAGAATACCTCTTTCACAGTCAAACACTAGCCAATCATTCTGGATTTTCTGTCTGCCTCGCCTGCAAGTTGTACGTACTCTTTTCAATCTGATGGAGATGGAAGGAAGCGACCTTTGCAGAGCACCCCCCGACGTAATTACAAGGTCTTTGGCTTCTCCAGACCTTCAGCGGTGGCTATACAACCACGGGGCTCCTGATGACTGGTATCTCACAGGCTCTTACAAAATTCCTTCAAAACCAGCTTTTCTAGAACAGTCGGTCCATCCTGCTTGGGGACTACATCATAAAGAACTGCTAAGCGGAGACCTGTAGTCATCCCCTGGCTCTTCAGAGAAGTGTTTTCTCTGGACTAAGAGACTTTCCCTACTCATAGGCAAACCTTGTAGTGAGGCAGCGCTGTAAATGGATTGGCGCATCTCTCTGTGAGGGAAATGGCTGGACAGCTCTGGTTTCAAATTCCTGACTTCAACACCACTGTGCTTGGCGCTTCCCGTGTGATCCAGCAGGAACACGAACTTCCCGTGAGAAGTCAGGGATTATGAGGGTCGCCCCGTCCTGGGGCATTGGTGGTTGCTCACAATACACTAATCATAATATATAACTATGGGCTAGTCCTAACCCCGCTTTACGGAGAGTCCATTGAGTGCCAGAGACAGCATTGCCCCAAGATGAGAAACCAGTGCACACTGAAAGAATTCAGTACTACTGCTCTGTGTGGCTCACAGAAGTGGGGCTCCTACCGTAATATGGGCAACCGTCCTGAGACTCTTCTACACACGGCCACCTCAGAGGCCCACGTACCTTTCACCACTATGACCTCTCTTCTAAGAGCCCTCATCCTCAAGTAGAAACCAAATGATGAGCGTCAGCTGCCAATGACCTCCAAGTCCTCATGCTAAGGCCAATGTCCCTTCTGACTGGGGTGGGGGGGGGTGGGGGGGGATGCCCATGCCACACTCCTCTTTATACACTGGCCCAGGCTATCCTTAGCCATGTTCTATGAGGCCATGGCGGCTCAGAGAAGCAGATTCCTCGAGATGACACAGCCTTTGCATACTGAGAGAGAAATTCAAAACTGATCTGTAAGACTGCAAAGCCTGTGTTTAAAGAATGCTTCTAATGTGTGGTCCAAACTGAAACATAGAGAGGTTTGAAAAGACAACCAATAGGATTTCTGGTAAGCTGGTTCACCTACATTAAGGTCGGCATACTGTTTTCTCTCATTTCCTATGGTAAGACGGGGATATGAACCAGCCAGATTTGTCTTCATGTTCATTTTAATGAAGGTCAAGTCTAATTTCTATCAAGTTTTCTTCAAATTACTTGTTTTCCTCTTTTTTTCCCCCTATAATTCCTAATTCTGCTAAATGTGCTGGAATTACTAACCCCCAAGTCGCTATTCAATTAAATAAAATCATATGCATAATTTAGAGACCAAAGAACAGAGAGAAAGTTGGTTAACATGCCTGACACCACAGTCCCAGGGAGTAAGTGGCGGAGAGACAAATGAGACTTTCAACCGAAAGAGGAAACAGAAACAATAATCAAGAAAAGAGAGCGTGGGAGTTAAGGACACAGAGAGGATGGCGAAACTCAGCCATTACCCAGAAGACACAGAATGCCAGGAAGCTCAAAGCTAGGTAGACAAGATGGTAAGGCCAGAGGGCAGGTCAGCCTGCTCAGAAAAGACTGGGGGTTTAAGTGGACCCGGATTCAAATGCTGCTCCCAACTCTGACTCATACAAATTGTATCTTTTCGCTTGTTTCTCAATTTGCCAGAATAAAGAGAATAAAGGGAGTGAAGGGAATTAAGTGAAACGGCTTCCGTGCAAAGCTTAAGGCTGCCACATTGTAACAGGCCAATGCCCCGGCAGGGATAGAAAAGAGAAAGTAGACTCTAGAAGATTTTGCGACTGGGCATAGGTGAGGGTCAGAGAGGCACCACCATGGCACCCAGCCCTCTGGCTTCAGTGACTAGGAAGAGAGCAGATCGCCCCATCGCAAACAGGGTGACAGGCAGGACCAGGGGTTGATGAGGAACTGTGGGAAAAGTTAGGAAGAATTTTCCTTGTGGCAAGCTTGCAGGCCTCGTGGGCCATCTGAACAGAAATCCTCATGAGGCAATGACAATCAGACCGAAGCTTGATGAAATGCCTCTTGGCAATTCGGGTTTGAGTCACTGCTGGATAGAGGGGGGGGGAAGACTCAGCTATTTGTCCAGCAAACATTTCCGGAGACCCCAGTGCATCCCAGCTCTGCTCTGTGGAAACAGAAGACTGGCTAAAGGAATGTGCCTTTGGTAACAATGAGAGGCCAGCAAGTGGCGTAGAGTCCCAGCGTGGACTGCCTTAGTCATGGTTTTGCTGTGAAGAGACACCATGACCGAGGCAGGTCTTATAGAAGAGATCATTTAAATGGGGCTTGCTTACAGTTTCACAGGGTTAGTCCACTTTCAGCACGGTGGGGAGCACAGTGGGGAGCACGGTGGCATGCCTGGTGCTGCTACATCATCATCCACAGGCAGACAGGAGTGCGGGGCAATGCTGGGCCTGGCATGGGCTTTTGAGACCTCAAAGCCCACCCCAAGATATACACCTCCTCCAGAAGAGAATGCTGAGAGAGAGAGAGAGAGACAGAGACAGAGAGAGACAGAGACAGAGAGACATATTGATTAAAAAAAAAAAAAAAAAAGAATGAAGAGGGGTCACAGGTCTCCTAAGCCAGGCCCTAAACTGGGCATAGTAACCCTTCAAACAGTTTTATTCCCTGTGACTAAGCATTCAAATGCATGAGCCTACAGGGGCCACTCTCACCCAAACCACCACCTATACCTCGAGGGCAGAAGAGCACGCACCATTCCCAACACATAGATCCTCGCCTGGGCTTTGGTCTCTCATCCTCTGCTTCATTAAAAGCCAATGAAACAAGCGCTGGGGAAGCCTCTGCTAAGTAACCGTGTCTTCTGCTTGTGTTAATGAGACAAGGCACAGGAGAGGGGCCAGATTAACGTTCTCAACACACGCAGGCACCTTTCGTAACTGCTCCCAAACCACATTTGTTCATAGTACCAGTTCGGGGAGACTCAAACTCGGGGACTATTCCACCTGCCATTGTTTACCAGCTATTTGCTTAAGGAGAGTTAAGTAATGACTCGACCTTCACTCCCCTCCTCATCCATAAAATGTAAACAGTACTTCATGGCGCAGGCTTGGTTGTTCTTACTTAGTGAGATCAGATACTGAAGTGATGAGCTTAGTGTCTAAATGAAACAGAGCCGCCATGAAACACCTTGGCTGGGGTTCCCAGTCTAGAGCAGAGAGCAGGGCTGCCCCAACGGGAAGGAAAATGGGAGCCACATCTGTATCGATGACTTTTCTACTAGCCGCATTATAACAACTAAAGAAACTGGCAGAATTTACTGAAATAATGCATCCGACTTAAGATATCTAACAGTGAATATCTACGTCTACTTACTTTTTTTTTTTCTTTTTTTAATTTTCTACTACCCAAGTCTTTGAAATCTGGTAGTTTATAACCTTTTCCTATTAAGCACTGGAAATTAAACCCAGTTTCTTCTCATTCTAGGTGAGTACTCTGAATACATTTCCACCCCCAGCCCCTTTTACTTTAAAATATTTTTCCATTTGTGTGTGTGTGTGTGTGTGTGTGTGTGTGTGTGTGTGTGTGCAAAAAAAAGTATGTGATGTATATTTGTACATACATATAGGTTCTCTGGCACACATATATGCCATGTTCATTTGGACACCCAAGGTTGATGGCAGGAATTATCTTTTCGATTTTTTTGTTTTTTCTTTGATTTTGTTTTATTTTGTTTGTTTGTTTTTTGTTTTTCAAGACAGGCTTTCCCTGTGTGGTCTTGACTGTCCTGGACTCACTTTGTAGGGCAGGCTGGCCTCGAACTCACAGAGATCCACCTGCTTCCCAAGTGCTGTCATTAAAGGGGTACACCACCACCACCTGGCCAATCATTTGTTTTTTTTAATTTATTTTTAATTTATATATTCACTTTACATCTCAATCATAGCCTCCTCCCTCCTGTCCTCCTGGTCTCTCTCTCCCCCATACCCCCTCCCCTTGTCCTCAGAAAAGGGGACCCACCAGCCCACCCCAGCACATCAATTCACATCAGGACTGAGCTCCTCCTCATCCACTGAGTCCAGGCAAGGCAGCCTGGTTACGAGGAAGTGATGGAAAGCAGGCAGCAGAGTCCGTGTCACAGACAGCATCTGCTCAACTTACCGGGGGACCCACATGAAGATCACACTGCCCTTGGTTCCATATGTGTAGGGGGCCTAGTCCATGCATGCTCATTGGTTGATGCTTCTGTCTCTGTAAGCCCCCATGGATCAAGGTAAAATGTGGGGATCAGCCTTGAACTCATTGGCACTGGAGTCGTCTTGAATGGATCTTCTATCTTATTCAGTGAGACAGGGACTCAGTGAATGCCAGAGTTTTATCAGTAGAGTTAGTCTAGCTAGCTGGCTTACTTTGGGGATCTCCTGGCTTTGCCTTTCAAAGCTAGAATTACAGATGGACTGACGAGGCCACCCAGAATTTACAGATTCTTGAGGTCTGAACTCAAGTCATCACAAATGTATAGTAAGTACCCTAACCACCAAGCCATCTCCCGGCTCACCTTATAGGAGGCATGGTCTCATAAAGGTACCCAGGCTGGACTTAAACTCTAGACAGGCCACCCTTCTTAGGCTCCCAGGAAGCTTCGATTACACATCTCTGCCACCAAGACACACATTTGTCCAACCTCAACGCTGAGCAGTAGTGGTCCAGCCATGTATGGCTCCTTGCCAGAGTACTCAGCGCTTTAGCTATCACTTAGCAAACACAGTCAGTCCCTAAGTCTCTCAGTGTCGTATGAGAACTCAGGGAGTATATCGTCTATTGTTTGTTAAATCCCCGCTGCTGCTGAATAATTTCTCAGCCACTCCTGCATTTACCTCAGGATTCTAGAATTCCTGAGATACAAACTATACAGTGATGTTTAGTGATGTTTGCTGAAAGCTCGCCATGGTGGTTTGTTTTTGTAGAGAGAAGAACATTTAATGTGATAAAGACAATGGTGTAAAGGAATAGGGGTGGGCATAGGACAGATGCAATAAAAAGGGCAACCCGAGCCATGGCTGGGCTGAGAACTGTGAGCAGAAACAACATGTAGGCAAGGTCAAGCCAGAGCGAGGCTTGGGGGAAGGTAAGACATATGTGCCAGAAAGGAGGCTGGGATGTGAGGACTACAGGCTTAGTGGGTCCATAGCACAAACAGTGCCCTTGGGCAGCCACTAAGCACTGTGATGCCACTTTGGACCCTCTATGGCACCAGCTCCAAAGACTGGGCAGGAGTAAATATGAGAAACACTTGCTTTCTAGAAGAAGTGGAATTGTTTTCCCCTGCTCTCTGGTCATGAAAAGAACCGCCTTTCTCCAAGTGCTAACGGATGGAATGGGGTAATAATAAACATCCGATATGCAATATTGACAGATCCTTCACTGTTTTATATCAGCATATTAACATAATACTTCTACAGCCATTTAGCTAAAAAGGTGATGCAGATTTTCTGAAAAGTGTATTCAAAACTCTACAGAAATGGATAAGCAAAGAAATTAAAAATAAGTGCCTTAAGTTATCACAAGGAAAACAACTCAGTAATTTTGACAAGCACACAGTTTAACAAAAGATCTGGGAGCAAGCAAACCTCGCGTCTCAGCAGTCCCCAGAGTCACCCCACCATACTGATATATCAGGTTTTCGATGAGCATGGTGCCCTAGAGCAGCCCAGCTGTTTGATGGGCTGTGCCTGGGGATACAAGGAGATGAACCAGTAAGCCAGTCCCAAACGCTTCGTCTCACCCTTACTTCTCTTTCGTTGTTTTTGTTGTTAGGAAAAGTTATAATCTGGATACTGCAACGTGAAACCTCACAGATCTGAGCATATGTACGGGGTATAGCTTTCCATACATAAGAGCACTTATGGGGGGGTTGCCTATAAAATTGGACAGTTAATACCAATACTGCACACATTTTGGGAGGATAAGACACAAGGTATGTGTTTCACACAGAGTCCAAAATAGCTATTACTCTGCTCTGCTGCTGCTGCTGTTGTTGTTGTTTTCATTATATCCAGGACTTTTTGGTTATTGGTTTGTTGCTGTTGGGCTGGTACTTGGGATTGACCCCTGTGCTTCCTATATGCTCATGCAAGCATCCACATACTGGTCTGCATCACAGCCCTTAAATTGTGCATTTTATATAAGATAATAACAAGCAAAATGCTTATTATTTGTTTTCCTTATCAGTATATGGACCTCATTAAAAACAATTTTAGCTATAGTACGAGACAAAGGCTACTAAACTCATTTCCATCTTGAATCTGTATATAAGGCAAGCATGCCAGTGAGATTTATTGTCTCAACTTTAGAAATCCTGGGTGGTTTTATAGAATTTTACTTTTTCTTGATTAATTAAAAAAAGAAGAAGAAGAGGAGAAATTAAGTGCGAATAGCTCAGTAAGTGACCTTGAAAACACTTTCTCTCTCTCTCTCTCTCTCTCTCTCTCTCTCTCTCTCTCTCTCTCTCTCTCTCTGTGTGTGTGTGTGTGTGTGTGTGTGTGTGTGTGTGTGTACTTGTGTGTATTTAGTTAGGATACTGATCCATGACAGAGCCTAAGTGTGTGGAGGTGGGGCAGGGAATTAATGTGTACTTTCCATGTTTGTGTATGTATATACTTAGGTCTTAATGAACAAAGAACTCTTCCGCTGACGGTCTCAAAAGAGCTCTTTCAAACTCCCAGGGACTCATTCAGCTGGGAAGAAGTACATCTGAGAAGCATTCCACACTGAGCATTCGCATTTCAATGTGCTCTCCTTGAGCAAGTTCCACACATTTTGACAGGCATTCCTTTAAAATGATAACTTTAAAACAAAATCCCTGAGGTTGGCGGGATGTGGTAGCACACGCCTTTAATCCCAGCACTTGGGAGGCAGAGACAGATGAACCTCTGTTGAGTTCAAGGGCATTATTGTTCTACAAAGCGAGTTCAGGACAGCCAAGGCTGTTACACACAGAAACCCTGTCTCGAAAAACAAAGCAAAAAAAAAAAAAAAAAAAAAAGTCCATAAAGTTGATAATGCATAATTACACTTGCTGCACATTGTCCAGCAAGAAATGCTAAGCCAATAAGGGAGATAAAGACCTTTCCTAATGCCCCTCAAGTAGGGGAGTTTGTTTGTTTTTTGGAGGTGCTGGGATGGAAATAAGAGCCTCCTATGTAAAGGCAAGTGCTCTGTCATTGAGTTACACCCCCCATTACCACACCTTAAGAATAATCTGACAACATGCTTAAATGCTTAAACATAGACACTCTACGGTGAGTATCCTGTGTGTTTCTGTGCAACAGGCACATGCCAACTTCCAGGTGACAAATCTGACATTTAGAATCTAGCTGCAAAATCACAGTTCCTAGCTGGCCAGCGTGACGGATGCATTGCACTCAGAGTAGGTGTTCCACTACCACATTGACGGCACTGACGAGGTAAGTTTACCTTTCTTTGGTCTGGATTTCACTGGCGAGGATTCCTTTCTTTCCATGGCAGCTTCTCTCTCTTTCCATCGTCGGATCTGTTCCTCTCTCATCTTGTAGAACAAGATCTGTTTCTGCTCCTCGCTGAGCTCTGCCAGCAGGTCAGGGTCTATGAACATATCCGACAGGATCTGTCTCAGCATCTTTGCTGGTGACAAGAGCTTCACCTGCAGCAGAAGCTTCTGGAAAGGACTTGCAAGTTGGCTTCCAGCAGGCTACTGTCTCCAGACCTTCCCAGAGCCTTGAGCAGCCTAGCAACAGCTCCTGCGGCAGGAACTCAGCATGGATTCTGTCAAAACGCTGGTCAGAGAACGCGGGCCAACCTGCAAAGAGCAACAGTCCTACTCAGGCTGTAAAATGTGTGGGTTTTGGACAGGATCAGGTTAGTTAAAAAAAAGCCAGGAGGAAATAAAATACAGTTTTTCATTTCAAAGAGAAAGAGGGGAAAAGCCAAGGTATGTTTATCTATGATTGTATATAACCTCTATTCCATAATATTTTATCAGAAAAAAAAAACCCTAACTTTGTACAGGCTGGTCTCAGGGAAATAGAAATCTAACAGAGGTTTGTTTGGCCTCCTCCCAACTGAGCAAACACATTACTGCCTCAGTGCCTCCCAGCTGCCAAACAGCCTGGCTGAAAGGAATCAACAACAAAAACAATAACAAAGGGTCACGAGAGAAAATTAAAATCTCGTCCCCAGATGACTTATTCCAAAAGAAAACGTCACCTTTGAGGTATTTTTAGAGGAACAGAGTCATTCTCAGAGAAGTGAAAAGAAGGAATTAAGATGAGAGTGTGGTCTCTCTTTTTCCTTCTCTGCATGCACACAACTGTAGGCTCCCTCCTTCACAAAGGGCATATCCAGACAACCCGGCAGAGCCCTGAGAACAGTGCAAGAGCAAAAGAGAACAAGAAGGAACATTCTGGAAGGTCAACATCTCTTAGGTGTCTCCTGTCCAGATAACCTAATTTAGTAAAATTTAAGTTTCAGGCCAGATTTCTGGGTGGTTATACTGTTTGTAGATGTTGAACCTTCGGGCTCTGTGTATATGAAATACTTGTGTATTATGTGTTTATGTATTGTATACATACACATGTATGCCACAGGGGACAATATCAGGTGTCAGTCGTGGCCCTCCACCTCTATGAGACAAGGTCTCTTTTGTGTTTGTTCAGCATTGTGTAGACGGATTACACTAGCTGACTGGAAAGCTCTAGAACTGGGCGCGGGGGATGCCTCCTGACTCTACCTCTCATCTCACCAGAGAGGCACTGGGATTAGATACCACTTTGTTTTCGTTTTTTTGTTTGTTTGTTTGTTTTTGGTTTTTCCAGGCAGGGTTTCTCTGTGTAGCCTTGGCTGTCCTGGACTCACTTTGTAGACCAGGCTGGCCTCGAACTCACAGCAATCCACCTGCCTCTGCCTTCTGAGTGCTGGGATTAAAGGCGTGCGCCACCACACCCAGCTTAGATAGCATTTCATATGGGATCCTAACACAGACCCTTATGCTTTATTTACGCTTAGCACCATCTCCAAAACCCCAAACTCTCACACTTTTCTAATCAGAAAATATTATTATATATGTATATATGTATATACATGTGTATATACACATGTATATGCATATATATCCACAATATAATATATTTTATATTTGGGAAAATTTTTTAATTTGTTCCAAATGTCACAGGAATACAAAAGTCTTACTATGATATTTGAGAATCATCTATGTTCTAAAAGGTCAACTACAACTTTCATGCCTACAGTGCCTTAGTAATCTTGCCTCTAGCCATGCTCGTTCAAACATCTTATTTCTCCATAGAAAGCAAAAGACAAACTGACAAACAGTTAGTAGTCTACACCATAACCGCAGTGGTCTTGACCCCCCCCCCCCACCTCTTGCCTGTCTTTGTGAGCTTGAATCCCTTTTCTTTCCCTCCCTCCTCCGTTTCTTTGTAAAGTGGCTTCCTGAACACAGTCCTTTGAGGCAAGCAACACTAGTCGTGAGGTACACAGGACACCTGTACTATCTGACATCACTAACTCATCCACTGCACAGCTGGGCCCTGGAGCTACGTGTACTGTTCCTCCCTGCGCCCTGTTTTCTCCCACAGCATTTTAACTAGTGGAATTCAAATGGAACATTATATTAAGAGGAAGGTTAAAGAGCATTAAAATCAATGCCAGGACTGTAACTTGGCCAGGCAATACTCCCCTAAGGGCCCCTGGTTAAGCTTCCACATTGCCTTGGTCTTCAAAGGGTTATACAGTGCAGAGTCAATGTCTTCCAATGTTTTGATTCTGGCACATTCTTGTAGACAATTTTCTTAACCAAAATATTTTCTTAACAACTTATTGACCGAGCCTACATCAATTATAACCCGATTAAGCAAAACAGTAGGAAAGGAGGATTAATTGACACAACAACAAAACCTTAAGGATATCAGTCCCGAGGACCGAGGACCGATTCTCCGGTCGGGAGCTGCAGGATTTCTTCCACTGGAACGGGAGGCAACCAGACCCCAGAGCCTCAGCAGGAGCCGGAGCTCTGAAGCCTTCCCTCAAGCGGTTCTCTCTAGGAGCATCTTGAAGGGCAGTGATGAACAGCCAAATCTATCCCAAGTCTTCAATCCACACAGCCGCCAGTTCTGGGCTCATTTATATATCTCCTCCCAGAGTCTGTTCACAGGATCTTTTTCATCTGGTAGCAATTAAGCCCCTGCTTAGAGCTTAGAAGAGCACAAGGTGGTTGCTCTTCTAGTGAATTAACATCACCTGTTCTCTTACTAGACCGTTCGATCCCACACTTGGGATCCTAAAGAACAGGTTCCTCTCCTTCACATTCTCAGTAAAGAGAGCAAACCAAGACCACACTAAAGGGTTTATACAAGATGTTCTTCTCCCACAGGAAGAATCTGATTCTTTGGCACATGTGACTCCAAGGTCCTGAGGTAAAGTAGTAAAGCAAACAAAGTGAATGACTCCTTGAAATTCCAGGAAGTGTACATAAATGGGCACATTCCATGACCTCAGTGGTTGACGCCCATAGAACAGGGTAGAAAATTAGCGACTAGTGAGGTCTACACTATCCTCATATTTGGTAGAGTGAATAGTGTTGGAGGGTCAGAGAGAGAGCTGAAAATTAACTCCCTCAGAGAGCCAAGGGCACATTCCTCCCCTGGTCTGGCTCAGAAGGCTCTCTGATAGCAGAACTGACTCTTAACTGGTTCCTGTACTACCGTAAGTACTCAAGCACAAGTTCACTCACTTCATCCACTCCATCTCCAAGAGGTCAGTCCCATCTCACAGTGAGGAAGACAATGACAGTTGGGAAGCTGTAAAGCACAGCAGTTACTGCAGCCGCTGCATAGACTAACTGCTACAGGTTTACCTAGAGTCCAGAATCAGGATGTGGCACCTCTTTGAAAATTTCAGAACAAAGACCAGAAAATGTCCCTGTGAATGAGCCGTACCCCAGTCAAGGATAGATAAGCTTAGAGAGGCCACAGAAGAAAACACCCCACCCATGCCTTCAGAGCTGACGACCACACTGGCCCAGTGGGGCATTTGTCTTCCTCCTGCGCTCCACTTGCCAGATAATTTGTCTCCCCAATATTTCCTTGCATGGCCCTTCTGTCAAGCGGTGTGCAAACACTTGTTTCTGCTTTGTGTAGCAACCAATGGGCTTCAAGCATTAAGGCTATTTGGTTTGGTTTTGTCGTCCTGTGAAGGAAACCACATGCTTTACCCATTTACCTAGGGGTAAAGCACATGCTAGGCAAATTCTCTGTTGCTGAGCTGCGCGCGCGCACCCACCCACCCACCCACCCACCCACACACACACACACACACACACCTGCCCCCAGCCCTATTTGAGACGGAGTCTAAGTTGCCTAGGCCAGTTTTGAACACACCCTAACACATGCAGGCTTTCGGCTTCCTTTGCTGGCTGCTTCTGTCTTTCCCATCATTGGGATTATAGGCCCTGACCATGTGGATCAATTTAATCACTCTTGAAGAAAAGACAGTGGCTCCTAATGGCCTCGGGGAAAACAAAGGAAACCCAGCTAACAAGCTGGACATTTGTGGATGTTGACTTGGCAGCTGGGCTGATTCACTCTGAATGACTCTCCTATAACCCCCTCCTCAAGGCTTTCCTATAGCAGACCCCAGCACAGCATGGATTCCCAGCTATGCCTCCAGTGAGCTGTGACTTTAGGAGGTCATTTCCCATCTTTGGACTCAGTTTCCCAATCCATAAAATTAATCCGGGGAAAGCCTTGTAACCAGAGGACTGTGAGATAAAATCTACCTTGAAGTTATTGAGACAAGATCAGGAAGTAGAAACGAGGAAATGAACCGACCCGGGGTTTTCCTACTTTCACTCCGCCAGGACAATCACTGCCAACACGGATTCATCCAGTGATGTTTGAGTCTCATACTGAGTGCAGTTACCCAAGACCCAACTCAAGGTGCAGCTCAGCACCGTGCTTTTCCTCTCCTGTGGCATCTTTCTTGTAAAAGACAAAGAACAAGCAACAAGCCCACACCTGTTGCTCACTCTAAAAATTTCTAAAGAGTCCCAAATTTGGTTAAGTTCCCAGGATGCCTGTAGATCTAGTCTGACACTCACAGTTTCCATTTTTATACAACATAATTGTGTTTTCATTAATATGGAGCCTAATAAATAAACAACAATACCCTACCTATAGCCCAATCTATCAAAATATATATATATATTGTGGTATGTATAGTAAGTATATCCCTACAGTTAAAAACCTAATTTAAATTCTATTTATCTTTTAAAGCATCTAGCTCTGTTTTCAGGCTTTGAGTTGTTTTATTCAAATTTGTCTTATCCGTTTATACGATGATTTTGAGAATAAAATAGCAAAGTGGTGAGAGCACTTGTGTGTTTTGCAAATGCTCTCAAGTAAAGTATTTTACATACGGATGTACCTGGAAAAGTCCGTTTGTGACAAATCTTCGCCTATGTATATCCCTTCCACTTATTAAATTAAAAATAATAAATACACTGTTTCGTTGCACAGGCAAAAAGAAGCTTTGTTGGAGAGCTCAGGAAAAGGCAATTCCCCCTGCTTCCCTGGGACTATAGCCAAAGGAGACATCTCTGAGAAAACCTACAAACAGCTGAGTGACTACAGGACCCAGGAACCCCTATGGCTCACTTTTGTTAAAGAAAGTCCTGGCCCAGATTCTGAATCAAACAGAGAACCACAGAGAGGCGACAATGCCTGCAGGTCCCTGTACCACGTGAGGGCGCCCGCGGGAGGGTGTCCCTGCACCAGGAAGGCACTAATGGGGTTTTGCGTGGGCTGAAACCGGTTTCAGGACTCTTGGTCTGGAAGGTCTCCCGACCAGGAGAGCCCACGTGGCACAGGCCAGTGACTGGACCCTCGCTGATTTGCAAGTTGCTGTTGCTGGCATCCTGGCCCAGACTCTCGCAGGTGGCCTCCACCGGCTGCACCAGTCCCAGGCTGGTGTAAACACTCACCGCGTGAGCATGCACACCGCCCGGACCACACAACTTCCCCTGAAAGACGCCAAGTCGCCTCCGATTCTCCTCCCACAGGAAACTGTCAGTATATCGATCGCAAGACCTCTATGATCGGGGCCACCACTTACCCAGCCCCGGCTGCAGACACCAGATACCTAATACCGGACACCAGACACCGACGGCCGCCGTGGTCGCCGGGTCTGCTGGGTACCTGAGCTCGCCTTGCGCGCGCACGGTGGAGGATGGACGGAAGGGACAAATAAGCAGCCTGGCCGCCCGGACCAGGGTCTCTTCCTGTCCTTGTCCCTGTCCCTGTCCCGTGTTTCTCCCTTTGCTCTAGAGATCCACCTTCTAGTTTCACTCTTAGCTCACCCATCTGCCTGGATCCATGCTCCAGTGTCCTCCTCACCGGGTCACCTACCTGCACAGGACCCCGCGCAAGGTGGCTCAAGCCCCTGCCACCTCCAGATTGCCTGTAACAGCAGCTGTGCAGGAAGGAAAGGGAGGAACAGGCACAGAACCAGCCACAGGGCTAGCTGGACAAACACTTGGGCCCAGAAGGACACTGAGTGTCCAGCTCGCAGCCCTGGCCCGCCCCGCCGCGCCCACATGCCGGGCTGACTGACTGGGCGCTCCTTCCAGGCCCCACCCGAGTGCTGGAGCCTCTCCAGCTCCACTAGGCAAGGCTTGGCTGCCTTGGTGCAGTGACAGCAAGGCCACCAGCCCTTGGCTAATCTAGAGCTCCGTCTGAGGTGTGGGATAGTTTGCCTTGCCACCTCAGCGGGGGTCTGTGAGGCTTATTAATTACAACAGTCTGGCCCCTTCCCTACTTGACTTGCTAGGAGGAGCCTGCGGAGGCGAGGCAGGCAGGCCCTTCTGGGAACCTGGGTCCTGCAGGCCAAGTTGGCTGCAGTTCTGCGCCTGCGTTTTCTACCGTTCACTTTTTTCCTTTTCTTTTGTTGACATTAAGTAAATTATCAAGCTCTGAAGCCCCAGGTGTGGCTTTACGGAGCATGATCAAGGAAGAGAAAGGCTGTGGAGGCTGCAGGCACTAGAGACAGGAGCAGCCAGGGAGAGAAACCTGAAGAAAGAAAAAAAAAAGTTGGAAAAACCCTGTGATTAACAGAACTGGGCCAGGGTGGTGCTGGGCACAGCCGAAGCTTATGAACTCCCGGGAGGGGAGCTTATGAGACTGGAGAGGTTGAAAAAGTGGACGGCCTTTCTGTGGGAGAGGCACATCAGGGATGTTCATTAGGAACATTAGGAAAACAGGGCTGGGTGCCGAGAGGGACCCCCAGACTGTGCTGGAAAGAAGTACTATAAGCCAGAAGCATGGTATGACTTCATACACCCTACCTAATCCATTTAGGAGCCTGATGAACTGGAGTCAGATGTTGCTTATCTTAGGCTTTCTCAGCTGCTGAAAATTCTCTGAGATGGAAAACCTTAAGGCAGGAGCCAGGTCCTACATGGTCCCGAAACAAGACTCCGCCGTTTAGGAATTGTGCTTGCGAGCCAAGCAGGCAAGAATTCCTGACCTCTACTGCGCATGGCCAGTGAGGTGCTTTATAGACCGGTGTGCCCTCTTCTGCCTAGCGACTGTCCCTGCTCAGCAAGTGTCCTCACACTCCCTGGGTGAAAGTTAAGGAGCTACAGCAGTGGCCCATCGGCCAGCTAAAAGTCCCCGCGAGACACTGATGCTATCGTCGTTTCCCTCCTCCCTATTCATGTTGTCCCAACAAGCCCTTCTTAATAACAGCTCTCCGCCCCCCCCCCCCTGCTACCACCCCCCCCATTTACTATTCGCCATACAGTTTCCCATTCAGGGTAGTCGCAGTGCCCATTCAGTTACCATGAGAGTGATGTGTGATAAGACAGGCAAAATGCTCAGAGCATGGCTGGCTAATATGTTCGAAATCGTACTGCATGCCAGGGGCTATGGAACAGACAGAGGATCTTGCACAGAGTGTTCAGAACTGTGCTGCAGCATTCAAACACGTTAGCTCATGTTGCTTCACAACGGATATTATGATTTCACATTCCTACCGTCTTACACAGAGGCTAGGAATTGTTGTCTCCCACCTGACGTGGATCCTAGGCTATCCCGGGTCACCGTAAAGCATGCAAATCCTGGCTGTGCCAGGGTTGCTCTGTGTGCCCAGTAGGACACGATGGGATACCATTTCAAAGATTAGTGTGTGGTAGTGGCAAAGATTTGTTATCATCCCAGCACTCAGGGTGCTGAACCAGGAAGAGCGCAGTTCAAAGCCAAGGTGAGCTACTTAGTTTCAGGCCAGCCTGGCTTCAATAGTGAGAACGTATCTCAAAACAACAGTGAAAGGGGACCGTCTGTAGCTCTGTCTTAGTCTGTAACTCTTGTTTCTTCCACACCATTCCTTTCTTTCTCCCTGTGTCTCCCATACCCTTGAAACATTCATGCTGAGAGATAAGAATTTCCATATCAAGTGACCTATTGGCGAGATCCACCCAGAGAGGCTGAAGCCACACAAATTAGCTTGGGTGATGTTCAGCTGCCCCCAAGCTGTGTGGAAACTGCAAATACTAGCCTGGAGCTTCACTGAAAATGCATGAGGTTAAGCCACCCTCAAACTCCTCATCTGTATACTTAAAGACAGGCCATTTGTACTGTAGTAAGTCAATAGATGGGAGGTGGTTTGTTGCAAAGAAGTAGATAGCCAACGCTCCCTCTCTCTGCTCTTGTTTTTATGGCAAATTTAATTAGCATTCATATATAGACCTGGATAACTTATTTAAACACTGAGCCCAAACCTAACCCCAGAACTGAAAAATAAAACACTGAAGGGTCCTGGCATTTGCATGTCAAACAAATACTTCAGGCCATCCAGTCAAAGGAAAGGTGGCAGAGGCTACCCTCAGAGTCTGTGCCCCAGGTTGTGTGTGAAAGGCTGTCAAGTTGTTTCTTGTCAGCGAATAATCAACCCACCTCTGACCCACCACTCTGTTGCTGAAACATTTTCGACGCTCACCCTCTCTCCTGGCCAAAGAATTAAGAGCAAACTGCTGGCCGACTTTCAGCAGCCAGGATAACCCAACAGTGAGCTCCTTCAGCCTTATCGCCTTGTCGCTGGATATTCTACCTTCATGTAATCCGGTATGTTCCAAGCCTTAAACCTACAGGCCACCCTGCAGTGTCACACTGGGTCTATTGTCTAAAAACACCTCACTCCACGCTCACCCTAGGAAAACTTCACCTCTCCACCCCCCAAAGTGTCAGCCTCTAGGACATTGTTTTGCTTGCCTCTCTTCCTCCCACTCAGAACACAGTACTTATGGCACCCACGAGTGTCAAATTTAGCAACCGACACACCTGGGAAACAGTTCACGGATACCTGGGAGGGGCTGGACATTGTGGTGCCAACTGAGGGACAGCACAGTCCATAGCTTAGGCCTCGGATACTATGGCAGGGCCGCACGCAGTGCCTACTTGCAGCTTTCAGCCCCCCCCCCTTTTGAAATCATGGCTGTAATCAATGCCACGGTGGCAAGGGTTAATTCCTAGGTTAAGCATTGGTATCCACAAATTGGTTGCTGAACGAATGCCAGACCAAATAAACACAACCTTTACAAAAACATGGTAATGGTTTACTCAACTCAGACCCTCACTGCCTCCCCTTATACAGGAGCCCCTCTCCTGTGCTTGTAACAATCTCTCCTCTCCGACATTTGTATTTGGGTGAGGAACCTCCCTGCTCAGGACCACAACGTACAGCACTCAACACAGCACAGATGTAAGTGTGAAGAGTTAGACCTAATAGGTTATGGTGTGTAAGGTGACCTCCCCTGAAATTGTGCAAAATAGAAGCCCTGTTGCTTCTAGGAAGATAAGAAAAAGCATTTTGTTGCTGTTCTAAATTGAGCCATGTATGTTTAAGTTCCACAGAAAATAAAACTTATCTTTTCATTCTAAAACATAATATTAAGGCACACTGATAATACTTTCCTAGTATGTTGTATTATGAGCATTAGAAACCTAGACAACTTTTGGGAACTCTTTAAGAAGTGAGTTATGTCTATCCCAGAGTGAATGCAAGACAGACAGGAAAGAAAGCTACTACACATTTACAGTTTCCTGAAAATGGATCAACTCTTACAATAAATCTTAATCAGTTCATCAGTCTGAAATAATGATAATGAAAATTGTTTTGAGCTTCCTGTCTGCAGTCAGATGTCATGCTGCATTACTTTAGTCCTTTCGTGATGACTGTCCCTCATCTGTGTTGTGAAGAGCAAGATCAACTCTCTGCCTTTCATGTGCTTTTGAAGTCAACTGACTATTTCTTTTTCCATGAGCTCCCTTTACATACTTGACTTCTCAAGCATCCATTGTCATTTGTCAGGATCCACACCTGGTGTCTTGAGCTTCTGTAAAGGTCACAGAAATGGCCTGTGACCTAGAACTGCTGAGCTGAGGCGTAAGCTTAGAATTAGACAATAACCCACATGATAAGAAATATCTTCTAAGCCAGGCATGGTGGCCCATGCCTTTAATCCCAGTACTTGGGAGACAGAGGCAGATGAGTAGCTATGAGTTCCAGGCCAGCCTGGTCTACAAAGTTAGTCCAGAACAGCCAAGGCTACACAGAGGAAACTCTGTCTAGAAAAAAAAAAATCTTCTAAAGCCAGGCATGGTGGTGCACGCCTTTAATCCCAGCACTTCAGAAGGCAGAGGCAGAGGCAGACAGATCTCTGTGAGTTCGAGTCCAGCCTGGTCTATAAAGTGAGTCCAGGACAGCCAAGGCTACACAGAGAAACCCTGCCTCAAAAAAAGCAAACAAACAAAAACAAATAAGAAAATAAATATCTTCTAATAGCCTCTGGTAACCATTGCTTTTTACACCCCAAAGCTGTGGTAAATGATCAGAAGCTGGCTCTCTTCCTAGTCCCCTGGCACCCTCCAGTCTTCTCAGATTGGTAAAATATCATAATTCCTTCTACCAGATTCATAACTGAGTCCAAATAAACTAACTCCACTTGGACATGCAGTCTTTGCAAAAAAAAGCACGCAAATTCATTGTCTTGGGGTTACTGTTGCTGTGATGAAACACCATGGCCGAAAAAGCAAGTTGAGGAGGGAAGGGTTTGTTTGGCTTACACTTCCAGATCACTGTTCATCATCAAAAGAAGTCAGGACAGGAACTCAAACAAGATCCTGATCTGATGCAGGAGCCGATACAGAAGCCATGAAGGAGTGCTGCTTACCGGCGTGCTCCTCATCACTTGCTCAGCCTGCCTCTCATAGAACACAGGACCACCAGCCCAGGGATGGCACTACAATACAATGAACTCTGTATTCCCCATCAATCATTAAGTAAGAAGGTGCCTTACAGCTGGATCATATGGAGGCACTTTTCTCAACTGAGGTTCCTTTCTTTCAGGCAACTCCAACTTGTGTCAACCAACTAGTACATTTGTATTAGTTTTATGCTGGGATTAATGTAAATGAATACACTAGTGATTCTTAAATGATGCTTAAAACAACTCAGGAGAACCTCTCTTTAAAGCTCTTTGTACCCCTCCATCCCATGCCCCAAGCAGTTCTTATTTGGTTGGGCACAGACATCAGCATTTTCTCTTGTCCGTGAAGACGCTGGTCTAGCCAAGCTTGAGAACCGATCAAATTCAGGGTCAGCAAGTTGTTTCAGTGGGTTAAGGCACTTCCCACACAAGCATGGGGCCCTGAGGTTGATCCCTCCAAACCCATGTAAAAGTACATGGAGAAGCAGGCTACCAAGAAGAGACTTGATACCCTATGAGCATATACAGGGGGAGGAGGTCCCCCTCAGTCACAGTAATAGGGGAGGGGAGTAAGGGGAAAATGGGAGGGAGGGAGGAATGGGAAGATACAAGGGATGGGATAACAATTGAGATGTAATATGAATAAATTAATAAAATATATTTTTTTAAAGTACATGAAGAAAAATGACTCTACAGTGACACCTTCTAACCTCCACAGGCACACTGTGGCGCAAGTGCACCCCCAATCACACATACACACGTGCCCACAAATACAATAACAACAAATTTTTTTAAAGATTTTAAATGGAAGATTTAGAAGCAGATAATTTCGAAGAGGTAGTAATAAACTTTATTAAAATGTGTAAGGCTTCATGCTCATCTAGATTCTGGTCCTCAGACACATTTTCCAGCTCCATCTGGGACGGATGCCCCTCCATGCAGCCTAGCGTATAGTAAAGTGGGAACCAGATGACAGCTGAAGGCAGGGTCTGGCTCTCTAAAGGTGCCCACTGCTGTACATGCTGACACATTCCCTTCCCGGAGATGACACTCCAATGCTCCCTCTGACTCTGTAACCGAGGAAAGCACTTCCTGAGGGCACACACCCATGTCCGCATTTACTTCCTGTCGTCCCTTAAGCTCTCTGATAGTCTCATAGGTGTCTTCCAAAACACCCATGGTTCCCAACAAACCATTCCTCTCAGATACTCATTTGCCTGAGCACTCGTGTCTGCCTGAATATTAAAGTTCTTTCTGCCTGTGAGAAAAGACAAGTTTCTTCTACCTCCACATGTGTGTTCAAGTAGAAAGAGCCATCTTATGGCCTCTGTGAAAAGAATCATTGTTTAATTAAGTTGGAGCTGGAATTGGGTCCTACTGGTATGTTGGTATTTAAAAGACAAGGGCATGTGCGCACCATACAGATAGGCCTCTGGTAAGAGGGGCCAGCCAATAAACGATAGATCATGCTCTGGATATGGAGAAATATAAACTCTTGAGCCCTTGGAAATAGCAATCTGTCTCCGTGTAGAGTGTATGCAGTCACACTCCTTAACCCTAAATAAGGAAAAGCATCTACTATACCTTTGCAAGATATCATTAAAGGAGGAGACATTTTACAACTTCAGGGCTAGGAAGAATCTAGACATTATCTAGACTTCTTTTACAGATGAAAAAAGTACAAAGGAAAAATAGGCTTAACTATCACCAAGTTAGTAGGTAAATTATACACAAATGAAAGTATTTGGGGCTCCTATCACGTAGCTTTGACAAAGATGTTCATCCCCTCATTGAACTCAGGAGGAGGCAGACTGAAGACTATACCATTTCATTTCTTTTCCAACACAGAGCACCACTGGACATGCTCTCCCCTCCCCCACCCCCACCCCTGCACCTTTTCTTCCACCTCCCTTGAGACAGAATGTCACATGTAGCATAGTCTAGATGCAAACTCATGTTCTTCTTGCCTCATCCCCCAAAGTGCCGGGATGTGACAGGCATGTACCACCATGCCCAGATCTACTTCCATCTCTTCATAAGGCAGTTGGGGGACACATCCAGAGCTTCAAGGTTGGCTGAATGTTTATAGGCTGCACTCTAATCTAGGCCCCTAGTTGCAGAGCTGCCTGTCAGCCACCCAGCTTTGGAGCTCTTCCTGGAAAAGACAAAAGGCTGTGACTTCTCAATATGACAAACAAATAAGGTTACCTACCTGTCAATTCCAAGTGTGCCCCTGGGTCACCTTCTGAACTATAAGAACTATAAGGAAAACAGAAGGTTGGATAAAACAGTGAGGGACAGAAGGATTGACAGCAGAAAGGTGAAGAGAGGGGAGGATATTTGCAACAAAAAAAAAATGTTCAGGGTAGTTGGCTTTTGTAAGCCAGCTTCACTTTACTCTTACGGCACTCTTGGGGTGCCTCGGATGCAGACTTCTTTCTTGCAGAGAGGTTCACACATAAAGAATCCATCTTGAGAGTTCTTGGTGGGAGAATAGAGGATCTGTTTGATACTCAAGGGAAAACAATGCCTGATAGTTTTGTTGTTTCATGAGCAGCACATCTAGATCAGCTAATGAAAAAGCCTAGGACCTCACATTTTAGTTTCTTTTTAAAAAAATAACAACTTCCTAGTTGAACTGCAAAGAAAGAACTTATCACTGAAACCTTAGACATGTAAGGATCACACATGTTTTTGCACTTATTAAAGTGATCTGTATAGACAACAGCAGTAGTCCACACATACTAACTTGGCAAGGTACTTTGAAATGTGGATTTTTGTTTTAAACTGATAAGAGAACACGTAGGTACAAAGGAATTCAAGAATTCCCCTGGGTTAACCCAATAGTTTGGACCATGGCAGGACAAAGGCTAGGTCTAAGACTTCTAACATTCGCTTCAGGCTCGTTCCAGTGCCCCGCCCTGTCTACAGAACTCCCTCATTCTTTCATGTTAAACTTGGTATATCAAGAAGGGTAGATATGAGACATGACATCACACCTGTAATTTAAGGGCTGTGATGGTCGAAGGAAGATGATAGCAAGTTGGAGGCCAGCCTGGGCTATACAGTAAGAGTCTGTCTTTAAAAAAAAAAAAAAGAGAGAGAGAAAGAAAAAAAGGAAGGAAGGAAGGAAAAAAAAGAAAGAAAGAAAGAGCTACAGATATAGCTCAATAGTGGCATATTTGTCTAGCATATTCAAAATGTACAATAGTTCAATCCCCCACACATACACACAGGCAGAGACAGAGACATAAAAAGATGGAGAGAGAGACAGAGACAGGGAGAGACAGAGAGCACGGATTGGTCGCATTAAGTTTGTATTGCTAGAGTCCAACTTAGAGCAGGTCATAGAGAAAGCTTTTAGTCAAGTTTGCTGAACTAATTAATCTAAACTTGGCCTAGCCCTAGAGAAATACTGCCTCCTGGAATGGTCTAGACAAGCTCAATTTTTATAAATTAAATCCTCGAGCTGGAGACATTATTGATATTCTTTGTGGAATTATCTTAAACCAAGGAATGTTTCTGCAGTTTGGATATTCTGAAATAGGGTGCACTGTGTATGAGTGGTGGGAGAACCTTCTAGAGATTGCACTAGCAGCCCACCGTAGTCTTATACTTCTACTTCTATTTTAGCTTTAAAAATATACATTATTATAAAAATTATGAATAAAAATTTTATTTGTTTCTGAATGACAACTCCAACCATGTGTAAGCTTGTGTAGTCTTTGAGCCTGGTTAATTTTAGTGTATGCTGAATGTTCTTTTTGGTTTTGTTTTGTTTTGTTTTTGGTATTTGCAATTTTCACAACTTTTCAAATTAACATTCATTCCATGAACAATATTTTATCTATACGATGTGAGCGACACATTTTTAAATACAAATACTGCTTTGAAATACAGCCTTTCTAGAATTATAACACAATTATCATTTCCATGATTAGTGTTATGATTGTAATTATATATCATCATAAGTTGTTAGTCAACAGTTTCATTGTTCTTGGTTCCCCAGATAATTGTAAATTACACCCTTTGTGCATTGTATTTGCATTGTATCCTTCTTGTGACAACCAAAAGGCACATAGAGCAAAGATGAGTTCCTGTGTGTAGGCAAAGAGGGCAGAGTTCTTTTGAGGCTGTTCTCACTGTGACTCTAAATGCTGGGAGAGGATGTCCCATTACTTCCTCTTGATCCAACTTAACAGTGTTGACCACAATTCTGTTTTATTTAATGTCTCCTGCTTCTTCTTAAGAGTTATGTATCTATCTCTTTAACCTACATATTTTTGTTAGTAGAAAAAATAGACAAAATTGGCATTGGTGTTTTGAATTTTCTCCTTCTACATAACAGACAACCAATGGGTGTGTAGCTTCCACTGATAAAGTAAAAGGGAAATGGATATAGTATGTGCCTATTATATCTGGGTGTGAATAATGAGTCAGTCCCTGATAACCATGAATTGACTACACAAAAGGAGGAAGTATCATGAATAAAAATCATTGCAATAATTTTTAATAAGTGGAATATGTGAGCACTATACAGGGTCCAGAGTCAAAGCAATGGATGTTAAGGGGAATACTTCAGAACATTGTCAAGGGGGAATCTGACTGAGTGGGGCAGAAATAAGAAGCCAAGTTATTCCCAGCAAAGAGATTCTAAAAGCAAAGGCTTGGTGTACAGAAGAGAATTGATATTCAAAGGTTAAGACAGATATGGGGACTTTGAGACTAGATTGAGATGAGCCAAGGGTGTAGACCTGAGATAAGGATTCTTCATCAATTGTTGGTGACTTTTTAGTAAAGATCCCCAAGTTTTGGCATGGTTAATATGACGGTATATGGGCAGGGAGTAAGACCCAAGTCAGGGTGAGCTTGCAAAGCCAGTAGAAATATGAGCATGAGTTAACATAGCAGGAACAGAGAGGTGAGGACATATGTGGAAGTCACTGATGGAAGGAAATGTGTGCTTCAGTAATAGTTACAAGTGGAGAAAGAAGGCCAGTAGGAGAAAGAACACAGACGTGATTTTAACTCACATATGTAAGTTAAAATACTTGAGAACTCCTGAATACCATTCTATAACCGCCTTCTTTTCCAACCATTTGGCCTCAAGGAAGCCATTGAAGGCATGACGCAGGAAGTGGCCAGTGACCAGCAAAAATTATTTCCCCCTTTCTCTGCATGAAGTTCTGACTTCTTCATTGGTTTGTAAGATCCTTTCTTCCTCAGCTTCATAGCAAGCTAAACGACCTGGGCCATGTCTACTGCTCATTTCGTTAAGCAGTCAATGGGTGACTCCATTGTCATCCAGCTCAGCCGTCCCAACAGCCCAAGCATGGAGCAGCTTTGTAAATCCTAGGAAATCCTACACTCGAAATTTTCAAACCTCACCAAGGCTGTTATGCTGGGAGACCAACAGCGAATGCTCCTGACTCAGCAATTCTTGGCCTTCACTTTGGTTATATGATGTACTTGTTTGAATTTATCTTAGCACCTATGTATAACCCTCTACACCAAACCTCCCAATAGAGTATGTTCTGGAAGGAAATCTGCCTTGAACACCAATCTTTGTCAAATTTATTATATATGGTTAACACAATTTCTTTAGACTTTTAAATTCATTTAAAAGCTCTTTGACCTATATCTTATTGGCAAGAGAAGAATTGGAAATGTGTCTGGTGTTTTTTGTGACGCTGAACACATTACATTTTAAGGCTCTAGGGTTTTAGAAACACTCTCTTCACTGGAACTTTCTCTTTCTCAGGGCTGGGGAGAGGGCTCAGTGAGTAAAGATAAAAAATCAAATATGTTGTTATTGTGATTGGGTATGTATGGCATAGTGTACCTGTGTGCATGTGTGTGTTTGTATATCATGTGTGCATGCATGTGGGCATTGTGCATGTGTGCATGTGTGCTGGTGTGTGTGTGCTTGTGCATGTACGTCATTGTTTACACATGTGTGGAAACCAGGGGTTGACGCTGGGTATCTTCCTTTATCATTGTCCACCTTATATTTTGATACATGATTTGTGTTCACCAACCGGCCAGACTCTAGCCTATAAGCTCCATGGAGTTTTCTTTCTTCTTCTTCCTCTCTCCTGTAAATCTTGTTATAGACACGCCGCACTACTTCTGGCTTTTACGTAGGTATCCTTTGTTCTTGGGCTTTCACTTTACAAGCACTTTACAAACTGACCCATCTCCACAGCCTCCTTAAAATAGGTTTAGTTTAAACAGATTTTAATTCTCATTACACCTAATGGCACAATTTAATAAACAACAGAATGCAGAATGTCAGGATGTTGAGTGTTTCTATTTGTAATGACTTTTCTATAATACAGACTCTCCTGGTATGTTAATGTGCAAATAACTCAGGAATCATTGAAATCCACTTTATCACTCTGAGGTTGGGCCGTGAGACTTAAACCAAGACGTAGTTTGGACATTAAGGTAGCAGGTTGTTAAGTCAGTCATTTATTCTCTGTTTTGTCTACAAGGTTCAGGTGGGTTAGCAGTTGAAATAAAACTCAAGCAAACTCCCTACTTATTCATTATGTGTAGCTCATGAATACTAGGCACTTGTCACCCAGAGTTTGCTTTGAGTTTCATCGCTGTCTTAGGGTTTCTGTTGCTGCGAAGAGACACCATGACAAAGGCAACTCTGACAAAGGAAAACATTTCATTGGGCCTGGCTTACACTTCAGAGCTTTAGTTCATTACCCTCATGCTAGGAAGGACAGCTGCACGAAGACAGATGTGGTGCTGGAGAGGTAGCCATGACTTCTGCATCTGGAAGGGCAGGCAGCAGAAAGAGAGGATGACACTGGGTGTGGCTTGAGTATCTGAAGCATCAAAGCCCACCCCCAGTGATGTACGACCTCCAAGAAGGCCACACCTTCTAGTCGGCCCTCTCTGTGGGCCTGTGGGGGCCATTTTCATTCAAGCCACCTCAACCACTGTCATCGTCATATCCATGCCATTGTCCCTGTCATCAAAACCCGTATTTTCATTTGTGCACAAGTCCACAAGGGGCTATGGAGAAAGTGGATTCTCTGCCTCTAAGGTCTAATATATGAACACTGTCACGTCTGAAGGAAGACTTCAGCCCTCTGTGTGTTTTACTAATTCCCCCATATGAAACCCGCTCTTTGGAATTTTGAGACTAGGAATCAGAAATGCGGAAGGACCTGCCAAGCAAGCATTCCATCTGAGAAGCCACGCAACACAGTCTGTTTTCTTCTTTCTTCTGGCCTCATAGTTGTTTATAAAATCTCATCCCCTGTGTTATTTTTGGCTTCTCCTTTTTCTGTAATACCTCTCCTCCGTGTTTATCTTAACGAGTCTTTGTCCAATCAGCCTGTGTCTATTTGAGCTAATAGGTAAAATATTGTTTTGAATTCTCCCGTCAGCTTTGAGGCCTTTGGTTCACAGGCCTACCACCTTTTTTTTTTTTTTAATTTTCATTGCTTAATCTTCCAACTGGTTTCTCTTGTCTTCATCTTTGCTTCTTCAATTTTATCTTTTTTTCCCCACAACAAAAAGGTACGTTAGTAATGCTAACCTAACAGTTTCAAGGCATCACAAAACACTTTGTAGGCAGGCACCATAACACACACCTGTAATCCTAGTACACAGGAAACCAAGGCAGGAATATTATAAGTTGGAGACCACCCTGGATGAAGTAATGAGATTCTATCTCAGAAGAAACAACCCCCCCCAAAAAAAAATCCAAAACCAATCCTAACAAAGTAAATAAACCCTGTATTCCCAACATAAGCTCCTGTCCCCCGTTCCAGCTTCGCAGTTTTGGCTCAAGAACACTAAACAATTTAATTGTTGCACTTCCTTGATAGTTTGGCTTTTCTATATGTACATGCCATCTAGCCTAGAATGTTCTTTCTCTTTTCCTTTCTACATAGCTACTCCTACTGAAAACAAGATGCAAATAACACTAGCTAATGCCTCATTTGATACTTAATTCAAAATTGGGGGTAAAACCCCCCCAACAACTTTCCTAGTCTTTTTCTTCTCCCTATAAAATAGTACTATCTCTTGTGTACTCTTTGAAATTTCTGAGAAGACACATTATTAATATAAGACTGACTAACAAAGCAGCAGCTCACCATTTCTAAACCTGGCATTAGGTCTCAAGGATGCTGGCTTCATTGTCCTGGCTCATTGCCCTGACTTGCAAGGCCACCAGATGCTAAAAATCTGCTTACAGAGTTTACTGTCAATATCAGAAGCAGGGTAAGGAAAGGCTACCTTTTTACTATAGTTAAGAAGCAACTTTAACAGTGCCCATGGTCTTACTCTGGCATCAGAGCATGTCCAAGGTGGAAAAGCAAAGGAAGAAAGAGCTGCCAAGGAGAAGACACATAGCTAATGTGTTACAATCTGAAATTAGAGCTGGTGAGTGTTGAAAGGACCAGCAGTTGGCCTACATGATCTGTGCATCCGGAAGAGGAGGGGGGGAAGGCTCAACAATACACCCTGGAAAATGTGTTTTCCTCAGGTGCAGAAAGGGGAAGAGTCTCCACTGCCTGCAACCACAGACAGATGGCTAAAAAGGAAGGGGATGAGGAATCTTGGATGATCTGTCTTTTCATGGTATAAATCTTAGTTGGGGGATTATTTCATAGTCTTCTTCAAAGCAATCACCAAGCAGAGCTAAATGCCACCATATTTAGTCATAAGTTATCAGAAGCCAGTTCACCAGGTAAGAGTCACAAGGACATCAGTGTTCCATCTGTAGAATTCCTGAATGGCCTGGCCAGAAATTACAGAAAGTTATTTGCTTAATTAATTAATATTGAACTTTTAACTCTTTATCTGACTTCATGTGGGCCCCAGGGTCCCATTAATGGAATCTGACTTCTTAGAGCAAATGTTGCTAGGTGCAAAAACTTGTTTTGTTTTGTTTGTGTTGTTTTTAAATGTTTATTTTTTTTAAATCAGAAGAAAATATCACAGTATGAAAAGGATGATGTAAAGATATAAAAATGCCTTCTTGGTTAGTAAAAGCTAGTTAATACCATCTCAAGGAGGCTTGAGGTGGCTTTTTAAACAACCCAAATACTGACCTGGTGAATGTACTGTCCCCATTTGCAAGCTACAGTATAATAAAGATAATGCGTTACCGTGTAGAAATAGAAATCTTTTAGATATAAACACTAGCTATAAATTGCAAGCATAAGGTTGGCTGTTATGAAGCAAAAAGCATCCTCAGGTTGTTTTTTTTTTAAGTCTATGAGCTGTGTAGCTCATGATGAACTGATCACTCTCAGTAAGAGCCATAGCTAGAGCTAACAGTCCAGTACCGAGAGAAGTGCTGGTTCTCCTCTACTGCATTGTGATTTCAATGATAAAAGTTCCCCCACTGGCCCTTGTGTTTAAAACACTGAGTCTCCAGCAGGTGGCACTGTATTGGAAGTTGTGGAATCTTTAGGAGGTGGAACCACACTGGAGGAAGGGGGTCACTGCTTAGGGGAGGAAGCTTTATGGAGTATTAGCACTGGTACTGGCCCTGGTTCACACTGCTTCTTGGATGTGGTTGAGCTGTAACCTGTCACAGTCAAGAGCTGTTCTCAGTGCCACACCTTCACTGCAATGGTGGATTGTATTTCCTTAAAGTGTGAGCCACAACACATCCTTTCCTTCTTTGTGAGTGTGTGTGTGTGTGTGTGTGTGTGTTTGTGTGTTTTTTTGTTTGTTTGTTTTTTGTTTTGTTTTGTTTGAGACAGGGTTTCTCTGTGTAGCCTTAGCTGTCCTGGACTGACTTTGTAGACCAGGCTGGCCTGGAACTCACAGAGATCCCCGCCTGCCTCTGCCTCCCGAGTGCTGGGATTGCAGGTGTGCACCACCACAAAAGCCAAATCCCTCATAATGTGTTTCTGCCATGTTTCCTTTCTGAGTCAGTGACTCCGGTTCCTGCTGTTCTGTTCAACTTGTCAGAACCCTGTTTGGCTTTGTGTTCTGCCTACACTGCCCACATGTGCTTCCCTGTTACCAGGAGCTGCATTGCTGTACTCAGCTAGGGCCCCCACTCCTTCCCCAGGTGCATCTCTGTGTAATGACAGGCATCACTGAGACAGGCAGCCCACTCCCACATCCAGAGTGGTGTTCTTTTCCCCACTAGAGGAGGAAAGAAGTTTTCACAGTTCCGCTTTTTGGAGAAGCAGGTTAAATAAATAGCTAATGTACACCTGTGGGAACCTGTAAATAGCTTTTTGTGAGATGGCTCATAGTTGAAAGATATCATAACATCTTGGTGCAAAATAAATGCCAAGTGAAGACAGAGGCTGGTACTGCAAGCACAAGACCTACACAAGATCAAGCCAGTCAAAGTCTCAGCAGTGATGAGGGCAGTGGAGGTTTGATGTCTCACTCCTAGCTGAGAAGCTATTGCAATGGGTGGATGCTCAGGGGAGAGAGAGTGAACATCCTTCCTGGGTGTGGTGTTGGTCCGACTTCCATGCACAAATGGGCAGCACTGGGTGGACTCTGGGCATTTTTAAAAGAGAGCACTTTTCATTACTCAAATTTTAAGTTAATTTTTCTTTGGTCATATTCTGTGTCATTTTCTATACTGTTTTTTAGATTCTTGAGTGAGTGGGTAATGAGAAACAACTTCTCTACTTAGAAAAAAAAATCCTTGTGTGGCCATCTCTGCTCCCTGTCCTCCCCCCCCCCCCCCCGGGATTGTTGCTGAGGGTCAACAGACAGGGAGTTTGGAAGCCTGGAGAGAAAGGATGACATTCCGGGATCGGCTTTGGGGAGGCAGATCAACTTTATTTGGAGTAAATGAGGGTTATATAAAACTTTGGGGGAGGGGTAGGAATAGCCAGGGTGGGTAAAGGTCATTGGCTGAGAGGCAAAGGTACTGTGATACCTCATTAACATGGAGAGGCATTCCAGGAATTCCAGGTGCTTGCTGAATGGATTCTTATCTTTAGGAGAAATGAAGTTGGACCTGTAATTCCCTAAGGTAAAGGATGTGGGGTCTGGGATTCCCCCATGCAGGGAAGAGGAAGCCTTTCGGACAAAGGGAGCCCTCCATTTTGCACTGAGTGCCTGGATTTCCGGTCATGGCGGACTTCGATCTTAGCAGCAGCGTTTCTCAGCGTCCGTGTTTTGTAGAGTTAACTGGAGGAGTTAATGTTACCTTCGCATTTTAAGAACTCTTTGAGTCGACTAGGAATATCCCAAGGAAGTAATCATTTGAGTCATATGTGATTAGGGAAAAATAATATGCAGTAGTAAGCCAAAATCAACTTATTGCCAGACTAAGTTGTATATCAACTTAGGCAGAAGAAAGAGTGAGGCTGCCTGGAGATTTTATGAGATCATCACAGACTTCCTCCAATGAGGCCCCCACCTTTTAATATCTTTACGGCCTTCCAGAGCAGCAGCCCCCACTGGGGACCAAGTGTTTCAAAGACAGAACCTTATGAGATGCAATCCACACTCAAACCATCTCAATACACTAGAATAGAATGCCATCAGCTATAAGGCTAATGGATGCACATGGCTCTCTTAAGAATTGTCAGTTCATCTGGCTACATACATTTAAAAATAGCCTGCCAACCCATTTTGAACCCAGTTTCCTTATTTATACATTGGAAGAGTTGTAAGGACATGATCCAAAGGTCGAAAATTCTACAGTTGCCTGAATCTTGAAAAATAGAAAAATATGCAAATAATTTTCCAAATTCCAGCAGTCTGTTTGCATTTTCAGTAAAGAAGGAGGATATTGAAATGCCAACAACCTGGTTTTCCTAGTCTGTAACAAGATTTATTCAGTTGTTCTCTCTTTCTTTCTTTCTTTCTTTCTTTCTTTCTTTCTTTCTTTCACAAATCAGGCACCTCGCAGCTTAAAATCTTAATGTGGAAAGAGTTAAGACTTGAAATTCTGGTTGTGTCAGTCAGACTAGAGGTGTGTTTCTAAAATCATTTAATTTTTTTGCTTTTCCTTCTTTAAGGTCAACCTGAAATCCACAGTCAAGCTAGTGGAATTTAGCCTTTGCACGGTTGAGATGTGCTTTGTGCCCCTAAAAGATTATGTGGTGGAAGCTTGGTCCCAAGTGCAGCCATAGTGAGTCATTTATAGCTTTAAGAAGTAAGGCTCAGTAAAAGGCAATTAGGTCATGGGCACTCCACCCTCAGGGATGGACTAATGCTGGCTCTGGCGGGGTGAATCAGACCTCTTTGAAGTAGACTCTTGAAAGTGGGTTCTTACAAAGGGAAGCCATTCCATATACTTAATCCCTTCTCTCCATGCGTAGCTCCCTTTCTGTTTCTCAACCATGTTGAGACACAGCCCAAGATCACATCCAGTGCCATCAACAGGTGCCAGCATCACACTTCAGGGACCTGTCAGCTACTGGAGGAGTGAGCCGAATAAACTTCCCAACTCCATAGGCTTCCCAGCTTCAAGTATTATATGTGCATATGTGTGTACCTGCCAGAGCACACGTGTGTGTGTGTGTGTGTGTGTGTGTGTGTGTGTGTGTGTGTCCATGCTACAAGGGGTGTGTTGAATTCGGAGGACAACTTGCTGGAATCCACTTTTTCTTCCACCTTATGGGTCCTGGAATCAAAATCAGGCACTTGGTAGCAAGCGTCTTTACCCATAGAACGACTCTGCCAGCCTACGGGACAAATACAGCCCTTCAAGTTACATCTGCCACTGGTTAGAGCACGCTGGCTGACTAGGGATCTGCCTACTTGCACTTCCACGCCACCGCAGTTACACCCGAACACCACCTCACCCGGCGTTTTCACCCGGGTCCAGGGACTTGAACTCAGGTCATCACCCTCGTGTAGCAAGCAGTTTGCCACCATGTCCCCCAGCTCTCAGGTTCTTTTGATGGAATAACATGAAAGAGACTAAGACACAGTGGTGACAGGTTTTGGAGATAACCTCATGAGGAGTCAGTACGGACGTGGATGGGAAAGTGCCCTTGATAGCTCCCTTGGTGACAGAGCTGGGTGAATTGTGAATCTGCTAAAGGTAAAGTACAGTGACCACAGCTCCACTTCCCTTTATTATTTGTAAATACTTGTAATTATTATCACTTATTCACATTACTTCCCAGTTGTTATCCTCTCCCTCTTATGTTCCCGTCCCCACCTCCCTCCCTTTTCCACCCTACTCCTCTCCCCTACACCTATGAGAATGGGGATTTCCTCCCCAACCCTCTGACCACAGCAGATCAGGTCTCATCAGGATAGCCTGCCTCCCCTTCCTCTTTGTGCCCTTAAGGCTGCCCCGCCAAGGGGAAGTGATCAAATCACTGGCACCAGAGGTCATGTCAGAGCACCACCCCACCCCCACCCCACCCCCCCACCCCATAGGCTACATTTGAACGCAGCATCTAGGTTCTCTGTATGCATTGTCCTTGGTTGGTGCATCAGCTTGGGCAAGCCCCACCCCCCGGGTCCAGATCTGCCAGGAAGGACCCACAGGGGTCAGGAACTCCACTTTCCTTTATACAGTGATGACTAGTGAGGTGATATAAGAGGTTTTGGAAATGAGATTTCAACAGCTGGTCAGCCTTTCCAAATGCATGCACGTGAGTTCTCACCTTGTCCTCCAGCCCTTCCAGTGGTGGCGGTAATGCATGGGCGCTCATGGGGAGCTGTGCTATGGGAAATATTCAAGTGACAAGCTCTCAGAACCCATTTCAGCCATTTAAAAAAAATGCTAGGTGCTACTAGGTTGTAAACACAGTGAGCAGTAGGAGAGTAGGGAAGAAAAGCCAAGATTGCAAGGTTTGTGCTCTCGGGCTGCTACCCAGTAAGTAGATTTTCCCCATGTGACCTAGCCAAGATTTTTCCCAGTTTTGTCCTACGGCTCTAGCACAGAAGACAAGGTGATTTAGGAAAACCAATCACCCAAAGTTCAAAGACCTACTGTCCCCCAAGGTGGCTGTCTGGGAATTCACAGAAGGTCGAAGGATCCACGAGCCACGAAACTGACTCAAGGACAGTATCTTTCCTTATCTCTGGGAAGCATGCCTCTGTTTCCCCTCTGGCTACTCTACACTTCAAAAGTGCAAACAAGAACTATTGACCACGGTTGATTACGTCTCTCCCACAGATGATGTACTTTAAGACCTGCATGACACTGGAGAGCAGAGCATAGATGGCTAGCAGAACATAGGTTTGCAGGTGGACAGAAATAATGCACAAAGTGAGGATGCTGCGCTGTAGCGTTCCTTGTCCATTCTTTTCTCTGGCTGGTTATACCACCTGGTGTGCTCACATGAACTCCTCTGCTTTGGGTGGACCAGTGTATCCTTTAAGAAATCATTCAAGGGTCTGGGGGACCCAGCTCAGTGGTTGAGCGCATGTCTACCAAGCACAAGACCCTAGATTTGGCTCTTAGCTCTAGAAAATAAAAAGGGAGGGTAGAGAATTCTCAGAGCTGCTGGCTAAATCAAATAACAAGGATGCTTTTCTCTGTGCCAGAGCCTTAAAACTTGTATTGACTCAACTATCATACACGCCTTTTGTCCTATTTATATTTATATATGTGTGTGTGGAAACAGGATGGGACGTCCTTTGCCCAACATTACATGGACTGAGTCTTACACACCACCAATACAGGTTGTTGGAGCCCAAGTTTCTATCTTTCATGTTGCACATTCTGCCTTCTTGAAGTAAGAATTGATTGGAAGCCATCTTTGTCACAGTTCACATTCCTCTGGAATTTTTATCAAGCTAGTTTCTCATTGACCTGAGGTATGCTTGGCATCCGTAGAATCTTCCATCTGCATGCACTTCAGGCTTGTCTGTCACTGAGCAATGAGCCTGCCCATGAATCACTCCTGGCTTGTGAATCTAGCTGGAACTGACTCCTTCTCAGCCAGCGTGCATGTCTGGAAGGCAAGCTGCCTAACTGGCTTTTCAACTTACATCAGACGGAAAAGTAGTTTTGAAGGCGTCCTTCTATTTTCCTATCTGCTGTTATTCAAGAGATTATGCAATGTTTCTTGACAAATAGTCTTTGATTGGAATACTTAGATATCTAGCTAATAAAGCATATTGATTGTAAAAGCGTTGAATAATGTATTGCTTACATGAACTGCACCTTGTGATTTGTGTTGTTGAAGAATAGTCAGCATAGAGCTTGTAAGAGGGAAGTCATTCTCACATTTAGATGATCATCTCCCACTTCTTAACCTTGTGGATGGAAACCTGTTCTACTTTCACCTGTTGTTTGACCTGCTTCCTTGGGTAGTTTGAATGAGAATGTCCCTCATAGGCTCAGGTATTGTTTCCCCGTTGCTAGTGCTGTTCAGGGAGATGTAGGCTTGCTGAAGGAAGTGCGTCTCTGGGTGCTGGCTTTGAGAGTTCATAGCTTTGCTCCTTTACCAGTTTGCTCTGCATCGTGTACTGGGTTGCAGGTGTGATCTCTCAGCTTCCTGCTCCCGCCACCATGCCTGCCACATCTCTTCCTTGCATGAGGGACTCTAGATACCAGCTGTAGCCCAAATAAACTCTTCTTTTCATAAGTTGCCCTGGTCATGGTGTCTTATCCCAGCAACTTAAGGGTAAACAACATATTTCACACATATAAAGCTTGTGTTGACATCAATATTTTAAATTACTTAAAGATACATGGACAATATCTGTAAGGCCTGATAAATACCTTTGTTAAAGTGAATAAAATAATATATAGATAGTACATTCTCACTGGGTGCTAAAATGCAGGCCTCCAGTGGTGAAAAAATAATTCAGAACTCATTTTTGAGTAAAAACAACAGCAATAGCAACCAATTTTCCGAAGAAAGTCAAGTTTCTGTTTATGATATGAAAATTATGTTAAATTAAATCTTTGTGATTACAGTGGAGTTCTTACTTTTCAGATATGTCTGAAAACTGTGCCAAAGCATAAGATACTAAAAGATACAAAACCTCATAGCTTTTCTCACAGTAGGAATTAAAATAAAACCCTCAATGTTTACGTTTGTCCTAGTTTCATTCCTGTTTCTATGATAAAATACTCTGATCGAAAGCAATCTATGGGGGAAAGGTTTCTGTGGCTTAAAGTTCCAGGTTGTTAATGATATTCTGCTATAATCCTAGATTAGCATCTAGCCCAATAGTCATCAGAGGGGCAGCATCCAGCAACCAATGGGTGCAGATGCAGAGGCCCACAGCCAAATACTAGGTGGATACAGGGGAACCCCCCCCAAAAGAAGGGGAGGTTCAATTGTAGGAGCCAAGGGGATCAAGGACACCACAAGAATGTGGCTCATGTAATCAGCTAAACAGGGCTTACAGGGCCTTACAGAGACTGAAGCAACAAGCATGAACCCTGTGTGTGTGTGTGTGTGTGTCTCTGTGTGAGCTAGGCCCTCTGCACATACCTTACAGTTGTATAGCTTGGCATTCTTGTGGGGCTCCCAATAATGGGAGTGGGAGGTGTCTCTGACTCCTGCCTATACTTGGGACTCTTTTCCTCATACTGGGTAACCTCTTTCAGCTGTGATATGAGGGTTTGTGTCCAGTCTTATTATATCTTGTTATTATATATTGGGTGGATATCCCTGGGAAGACTGCTTTTTTTTTAATAAAGGAAATATAGAAGGGGTTGATCTAGGAGAGAGGGAAGGTGGAGGGAGGGGTTGAGAGAAGTGGAACAGAGGGGAAACTGCTATTGCAGTGTAATAATATGTGAGAGAAGAATAAAAGTTTAAATAAAAGTCCTGGTGCTAACCTATCGTTGTGGAGAACTCAAGGCAAGAACTTAAAGTCTCATACACAGAGTAAAGAAGAAAGAGATGCATAGATCCTTTTTTGTTTGCTACTCAGCCTGCTTTCTCTGCATTTGCATGACTCAGGGCTCAGCACATGAAATGGTGCCTCCCACACAATAAGCAGGGTCTTCTTACATCATTAACAATCAAGACAATTCCCCAGGGACATGTCATAGGCCAACCCACTTGTCTTAGTTAAGGTTTCTATTTGCTGCAATGAAACTCTATGACCAAAACGCAAGTTGGAGAGGGAAGAGTTTATTTGGCTTACACTTCCACATTGCTGTTTCTTATTAAACAGGAACTCGAACAGGGCGGGATCTTGGAGGCAGGAGCTGATATAGAAGCCACAGAGCGATGCTGCTTACTGGCTTGCTCAATCTATTTTCTTATAGGACCCTGGACGAAGCCAGGGATGGCACCATCCACAATGGCCTGGGCCCTCCCCCATTGGTCACTAATTGAGAAAACGACTTACAGCTGGATCTCATGAGTTTCCTTCCTCTCTGATGACTCTGTGTCAAATTGACACACAAAACTAGCCAGTACACCCATGTAGACAATTCTCCATTGGGATTCTTCCCTCAGCTGACTCTGCGCTATTTCAAGTCAATGGTACATGTTAACGGTCACAATGTCATGTGCATTTTATTATTCTTACAGAGAAGATGGTTTCTATTACAATCTACGTTGCACTCTTGCTCTCTAAGCTTAGTGGAGCTGGAGGTTTTGAGATTGCCCTTCAGGGGTGGGGTTGGGGCATCTAAACACAGCCTTGTAAAGAAATGGAACTACACACACCTGTAATCCTAGCACTTGAGAGGCTGAAACAGAGACATCATGTAGGTTCAAGAATAACATGGGCTACATGGGCTACTTGAGTTCAAGGACCATCTGGCTCTATGGTAGGCTCAAGCCAAAACCCTGACTCAAACATAAAAAGTCTTTTAAAATCAGGCAGCCATGAGTTTTTGATGAATCAAAGCATCCAGGAAAAATTTTAGATTCTCAGATTTCCATGTTGAACGATCCACTTTTGAAGCATAAGCTGACAGTATTATTTAATATTTTACTGAAGCCGGATCCAGTGGCCCACCCATGTAATCCCAGCACTCACGGAGACAGAGGCAGATGGATGTGAGTTCAAGGCCAACCTGGTCTACCAAGAGCATTCAGGACAGCCAAAGTTACACAGAGAAACCCTGTCTTAAGAGAAAAAAAACAAAAAATAAAAATAAAATTGTTTGTCTTTGAAGTTGAAATGATGTGTTTTAATTTTGGGGCCCTTTTCTAATTGCTTACTCTAGCTCCCAAATAAATGGCACAGAGACTTGTAAGATGTAGTAATGAGTTTTAAGGACCATAACTGGGCAGATACTGATCTATTCTAACCCATCTATGCTAGTCTTGCTATTTCTCAGTCATGTGTCCTGAGTTACTTGCTCTATTGTTCCAGCCTTAGTTGCTTCTGCTCCAGCAGGTCAGTCCTTCTCACCATGCCCTTCCTCTCCCTTTCTTCTTTCTTCCCTCCTTTCTCCTCCTTTTACTTATTGTCTCTACCTGAGACCCCATAACTGGGAATGGAAGCCCCACCTGTTCTCCCCTCTAGCCCAGCTATAGGGCCCTCCAGCTTCTTTATTGACAAATCAGAGACCATTGGAGAGCAGTGTTTACACAACAATTATCAATAAATGTGATAATGATCATATCTGGACTACAGCCAGATTTCTGGGCACAGAAATCAGCATCTGAATTCACAGCACACCAGACCAACCCCCAACATAAAGTACTTTGGAAACATTAGTCTCCCATGTTTATAACAAATCTTCAAAAGACACAGTAAGCTCATATGATGGGATTGTATTGTCTTCTTCATAAGCCTCTCATGTGGGCATTTCAGGAACTCAGTTCTCTTACGTGGTATCTGGCTATGATCAATTAGGGTAGCTGAGACTGTATTGGGCCACTATGCATATGTTGGCTTAGTTAGCCATGTACATAACGATAGCAGTTGAGTTGTAAAGATGAAATGTTCATGTAGTAAGCCTAATTTAAGAGTATCCCAGAAACAAAGCCTTATTCCCTTCTACACGTGGATTTCATGAGATAATGTAACACAAAATTTATTAAATGGTAATATGTGTGGTCTCCACATACAAGTAAGCTGATAAAATTTTTGGTTTACAAAGTATTCTGTATTTTCAAGTGTGTGTGCTTATCTCACTTAAATTATTCTTTTCCTGATGTTCATTGACCAAATTTAATTCAAAGAAAGACAGACTATAGAAGAATTTGATTAAGTTTGGCAATATGTCTTAGGGATCACCTTTCCTCTATGTTATTTCATCATTCAGAAATTAATATGGTTTTTATGAAAAATGTTGGTGATGACTGAGGAATAACTCAGTGTTAGCATGTGCATGAGCCTGGAATTGATCCTCAGCATGGAAAAAAGAAAATTAAATGATTCTGTCAGAATTCTGTTCAAATACTCAGAGAATGGCCTTCATATTGTAAATTCATGGTTCAACTATACAGTCATAAATCCAGGTATTGTTTTTTTTAACAAAATAAAATTTTGTTTGTAAAATGTTTGTAATGATGTAAAACTGTACCTTATTAAACATGCTTAATAAAAAAATGTGATGTCTCAAAACTTAAAAAGGAAAGAGAGGAAACTGTAAATAAAATATTTCAGCTTTCCTTATTAAATCCAGAACATAGGCTTTAATTCTTGAGCTTTTATATAACAAGATTCATACAGGCATCAAAAACTAGTAGCAAATGACCATAGATGGATGGCCGAGGGGAGAACAAGGTGAGAAGACATAAGGCAATATGTACTCTACAAAACTTTCAAAGCAGGCAACAAGATGGCTGATCTTCTTTCTTAGTTAGGGTTTTATTGCTGTGAAGAGACACCATGACCAAGGCGATGCTTATAAAGGATGACATTTAATTTGGGTCTAGATTACAGTTTCAGAGATTTAGTCCATTATCTTCATGGCAGAAACCATGGCAGCTGTGAGACAGACATAGTGCTGGATGAGCGGAGAGTTCTACATCTTGATCTGCAGGCAGCCAAAGGAGACTGTGTGTCACACTGCACATAGCTTGAGCATGTATAAGACCTGAAAGGCTGCCCCCAGACACGCTTTCTCCAACAAGGCCATGCTGTCTCCAATAGAGCCACACTTCTTAATAGTGCTACTTTTATGTGTCAAGTATTCAAACACATGAGTCTATGGGGGTCATGCCTATTTAAACCACCGCAATTGTCAACTTGGATAGATTTAGAATAATCTAGGCCAGTGGATCTCAACCTGTAGGTTTCGACCCCTTGTGGGTGGGTCGCATATTTATATTATGGTTCATAACAGTAGCAAGATTACAGTGGTGAAGTATCAATGAAATAATTTTATTGTTGGGGGAGCATCATTACAACATGAGGAACTGTGTTAAAAGGTTGCAGCATTTGGAAGGCTGAGAACCACTGATTTAGGTGAATGGTGAGGTAGGTACATTATGAGTGCCCTAAGGAAGGGTCAGGTCATTTCCAGAGAGGGTTGATTATGGGAAGAAGACTCATGCTAAATGTTGGTGGTACCATCCTGTGGCCTGGGGCGAAGACAGAATAAAAGTGGCTACAGAGCAAGGTGGTTGAGCATCATTATTCTTTTCCCCCACATATCGCAAAGAGTGAGGACTTTCCTCAGACACACACTCCTACCTTTATAATGTTCTGCCTAAATGCACATATGCACATAGCCAAGCAACCATGGCCTGAACCCTCTGAAACAGTAAGCCAGAATATATATATATATATATATATATATATATATATATATATATATATATATATATATATATAAAACTTTTTCCTATCAAGCAATTGGGTCACAGTGATACAAAAGTAGTGAAAACAAAAGGCAAGATGGCATATACAGGGCTGAAGAGAAATCCGCGTCTCATAATAGGGATAGAACCCCCCTCCTCACATAAACATGAGGATATGGGGACAGGCCAGGAGAGAGGTGGTAAAGGAACAGATAATATGAGGGAGGAGAGGACAGACACACCACCAAATGCCTAAAGAAAGCTACTCTGGGCAGACCATCTGGAGACCTCTCAGCTTCAAATGAACAGCTTGGAGTGTGTCTCCATTTGAAAGCCAGCCATTGAGACTAGCAGCTAGTGATGGGAAAAGGAGGAACGTGCTTAGAAGGAAGACAGAGCACTGTAGCTTCCAAAAGGAGAGTGAAAAACCAGAACTTGGAAGCCACAAGAACCTGGAAACCCAGCAGCTGAATTTATATAAGGTTTCGTTCTGGGATGGGGCTATTTATAAGATTCAGAATTGCCAAGGTCCTTTCTTCCCTCCAAAATTGGGTCTGGGAGCTCAACATTTCCAGTACTGGGGACAGGTATTCCCACGAGGCCAGGTTAGGTCAAAGGCTCACCCCTTCATTGATCACTACAACCAAGTAGCCTGCATCTCAGATTATGAGCATAACCCTGTTGGACTTACTCAGTGCTTACATGTACTTCCACTGAGTGTAAGTGCAACTAAAATGTGGTGGGTTCCAGAGAAAGGCAAACAGCTGAGAGCTGGCTGCCATGCCAGGGAGTTTCAATTTGGCATTTAATTTTACTTAAAATACGGCAGCTCACAAGAATGTTTATGCAAGCAAGTGAATTTGATGTGTTTAATACTACAATTAAAGTTGGTGAATTTGGTCAGGACAGGGTTCCTACAGGCAAGAACTTTCAAATGAGAATTTAAAGGGCTTGGAGTGGCCAAGCACAGCTGGTCCCAGGCAGGAGGAAGAACATGTACAAAAGTAAAAAAAAAAAAAAAAAAAAAAAAGGGTAGTGAGGTAGAAGGATCCAAGAGGAGTTGGGAGAGGGAGGAAACATAATCAAAATATACTGAAAAAATTTTTAATTAAAATAAAAGGCTCAAAGTGAGCAAACTCTCTCTAAGGAATAACAACCATTTTGCATAGATAGTCCAATAAATTAAGTTTGGAGATTTAAGAGCATAAGGTAAGCTGGACATGAGGTGAGATATTTGTCCCAGGTGTAGAGCTATGAGGCAGCACAGAAGAGAAGGATAAAGAAGGATTTTGTGTTTCTACTCTCAACAGAAATGGGGATACCCAGGGGGAAAGCCCTATTATAACACTTTATTATTATTTTATTTATTTTTTATTATAACACTTTTAAGCTTTTCTATGACTCCAGGAAGTCCAGAGTCCCTTCCCTCACCACTCTCATGGCAACAGTAAGGTACCCACAAAACCAAACAAAAAAATTAAAAGTTAGTAATATTTTGCTCATAAGAGATGAGACACAGGAATGTAATCTGAAGGAAACATAGCTACCAGACCAAAAATAGTTCATCAAGTGACTAAGGTGAACCATCCAGTATGATGGCTACATGTGACAGTTTAAACTTAAATTAATTGAACTTTACTAAAATTTAAATTTCAGAGTCAGTAGCAAGAGTTCAGTGGTCAATGAGTGTGGAGCCCAAGGCCATTTTCCTTGGCCTCCTCTTCCTCCCTGTTCCCCCTAGTATGTCCCCCTACCCATCAGCCTTTGCACCGCCCATCCTGGCGCCTTCATCCTCCCACCCCCACACTCAGGATGAGCATGCCCAGTCAGGAACACACTAGATGACTCCAGTCAGGGTGCAGCGGCTTACTGAGTTTTAGAACAGGCAGAGCTGCATAGCAAAGAATCTTGTTTCAAAAACAAAACAAAACAACAACAACAACAACAACAAACAACTGAGACACACAGAGTCCCCACCTGTCGCCACCCAACATGAGACCTGACAGAGACCTGACCAGTTGCATAGCCTGCCTGCTGCGGGTACCACTATAAAGTGCAAATGTAGTGGACAGATGCGAAAGAGAAACAAGTTTGAGCATTATAAAGAGAGATGAACTGGAGACATGAGGATGAAGAGAAACAGCCTGTTGTGAGTTACCAGCACCACCGCCTGAGGCCATGGTGAAGTCCCAGCTTGTGCTGTGGCTGAGGGACATGTCTGAGTCTTCAGACCTGATGCAACTATGTAGCAGCAGAGGTCAGTATCGATATCCCTGGCTCATATTAGCACTAGACACCATGGGGATGCCCCTGGTCTGTGCAGCTGCTTGGGACCACATAGATGGCCAAGGGTTGTGCAGAACTGGCCCTGCCCCCATTGGCTGTGGCACTCTGGAGAGCTGGTCCCCACCTCTCCCCTGTTGCAGCTGGCTCTGCACCGTGCCCAGGCAGCGCAGTGGAGATGGCCTTGGTGGCAAAGGCTCGGGTGAGCCATCCTTGAAGATGTGAGAGTGGGAAAAGTGAACTCAGCCCATCACCAACTGCAGCACTTGTGAGAGTGTGCCCCTCCCCTCAAGTGGGCAGCATAGTGGAACTGGCTCTGGAGGTGTGGGTGCCAGTAGCTGGTCCCAAGGGCATGAGAGCAGGACAGTTGACCCTGCCACCTACTGATGGGTGGGCTACCTGGGGCAGTGCTAGAGAGCTCACCCTGATAGTGTGGATATGGGAGGGCTGGCTGGCTGGCCAGCTGGCTAGCTCAGCTGCCACCCAGGCCCAGATCCATAGCTTTGAGTTGGCCCACTGCATAATCTACGTCATCTGTGAACTGCTGGAGGGCATGAAAGGGAAAGGTCTACTGGTCCATGGTAGGGTCTCCACGACACAGGGCAAGACCAAGATAACCAGGAAGAGATCCAATCAGGATCCAGTATTGATGATATCACAGAAGCCAGAGGCCTCAAACCAGACCAATGACTTATTGCAATGAACATTTGCAAGTGAAGATACATGGACAGAAAGGTACACTGTGACACACTACAGCATCCACATTGCCTATGCTGTGTTTTGCTGTGTCTATTTTTGTTGGTTGGTTTGTGTGTTTTTTATTTTGGGGGGAGGGTTCAAGGGCAAAGGGCAGATACCAAGGGGGCAGGGAGATGAGTGGGACTGGGTGCAGGATGTGAAACTCACAAAGAATCAATACAATGTTTTCAAAAGGTTAAATTCCAGCCCTCATTCTTTCTGACCCCATTTCACTAGTTTAAGAGCACAATGGGGCTGGTGGCTACTGGCTTGGACAAGACATTTCATCACTATGGAAGACCTACTGGGCAACACTGCTTGAGACTTAATGGGTAGAAGACTTGGCTGCCTGACCAGTCTTTAAGCACAGAGAGTAGAGAGCTCTCAAGGCAAACCTTGACTGTGATGCTTATACTAGTTTTGGTCCTGGCAGAAAGCAGATGGCAGACATTCCAGGGATAACTGAAGAGATTTTAGTGGAGACTGTTTCTAAAGGTGCTATAGGGCAAACAAAAACAAACCAACAAAACAGGTAAGACGTGGTGAGGCTTCCAGGGATCTTGCACTGTGGGAGGAAAAGCCAAGGTGTAGGGAGAGCAGTGACAACACGGGAGGGGAAAAGAGCTTGGCTACCAAGGAAGTTAGCCACTGCCAAGTTGATGGCTCTCGGAGAGGAAGTTTAGCGAAACAACCTCACTTTCTCATCTTATATTTTTTAAATGACTTTTCTGTTATTGTGATGAAACAACATCACTAACATCGCTGACGCAACTTATAAAAGATAGCATTTTTGGGGGGCATTTTTTGGGGGGCATTTAACATGGTTTCAGAGGGTTAGAGTTCATGATGGTGGAGTGAAGGGACAGAGGAGAGTTCACATCTTCATCCACAACCACAAGGCAGAGAGAGAGGGAGAGAGAGAGAGAGAGAGAGAGAGAGAGAGAGAGAGAGAGAGAGAGAACAATGGAGACAGGCAGGAGTCTTTTGAAACCTCTAAGCCCTCCCAGCAGTGACATGCCTCCTCCAAAAGGCCACACCTCCTAATCCTTTCTAAACAGTTCCACCAAGTGGGGACCAAATATTCAAATATACATTTCTATGGGGGCCATTCTCATGTAAACAACCACACTAGCCACCCGGTCTCCTGCTGAACAGCTGTCAGCTGGGGGAAGAACTGTAAAGCCATGTCCTGGGGGCACAGAGCAGGTAAGAGCAGGGTAGAGAAAAGCAAAGATGGGCAAAGAAGAAAAATCAGCTTTCTCTCCAAGCAGTGTCCAGGGCAAGAGAAGATCCGACCCGGCTACCTGTCATGTAAGCTTTGAGTAGGACAGACCTAACGTAGAGATAGGTGCCTATGGCTTATAGCCGGGTTTCACATCCCATATGTGTCTGCTTACACACATAAGAACACACTTGGCATGTGCTATGCTTGTTTGTTCATGGAACGGTTTTCTCTCTCACTGCAAAGCAACCAATTGTCAGTTTCAGAAAGAATTTCGGAGCTTGCAAGACCAGAAGCCATAATTGTTGATGTGGGGCAATGTACCATGTTGAGCAGCAAAACTATAAGAAAGATCTAGAGTGCCTCTATTCGGTCTTACCCTCATGAGGGTTCTGGAAGATAGTCATGGACCTAGCAACAAACATTCTTAACCCCTATCTGCATCATGGGCCTGTGACTGTTTACTGTATGACTACTGTTCATGGAGAGGTGTGTGTGTGAGCAAATATTTGTTCACTCCAGACTGGGCATCAATGACGCACCAGAGAAATGAGTCCACCCAAGCCCGAGTCTAGATTGGTGACCCTGCGTTTACCTGATTAGTCAAGGGAACTGGCAGCTACATCCTGAGAAACCCATCCCACCATGGGTGACAAAACAAAAACTGTATCCCTAGAGTTCCCTGTCTAACACGTAGTCTGCGCTGATGAGGAATCTCCTCGGGCCCATCCTGTTCTCTGCTTTAATACTCTTGGGGGCAGGAGCCTTCTAAGTCTTGTAACTCTCTGAACTTCCTTGGCCTTGTGAGTTTCCTCATCTTCCCAAGTCTTTTGAACTTCGTTCTTTCTCCCAGAGTGAACGTTACAATTCTGAGGAAATAGCAGCTCATGGTATCCATGCCCACTTATTTCCTTAAAACATCTAGGTCAGTGCAATGAACATTAGTTCATCACTTGAGACTATTGAGAAGGCCTGTTGCATTGACTAGTTTTTGTCACCTTGAAAAACAAACATCTAGACACATCTGGGAAGAGGGATCTCAACTGAGGAATCGCCTCCATCAGATTGGCCTGTGGTACATCTGTGGGACATTTTCTTGGTTGATAATTGATTGGGAGGGTCCAGCCCACTATGGGTGGTACAATCCCTAGGCTGGTGGGCCGGGGCTGCAGAAGAAAAGTAGCTGAGAAATTCATAGAAATTAAGCCAGGGAGCAGTGTTCCTCCATGGTTTCTGATCCTGCTCCTGTCTCCATGTTCCTGCTTTTGAGTTCCTGTCTTGTCCCTTAATGATGAACTGTGACCTGTAAGTCGAGTAAATTTTTTCTCCTCCTCAAAGTTTATTTTGCTCAGTGTTTTTTCCTGGTAACAGAAAAGCAAGCCAGCTTATCTGTTATGGGGCAGGCATTGAGGATTATAACAGTGTTAAAACAAACACAATGTCCTGCCCACATAAAGCCTATATGCTAGTGGAGGTGGCATATACAATATGGGCTGGTAAATCCTATGTTAGACATGAGTCTTTAGTACAGACAAAAAATAAAGCAGAGTGACCCTTGGAAGGATCTTACAAATACAGATAGAAAGAGATAGAATAAATAGAAATAGACATGCGAGGGGAGAGCAGGAGAGGTTCCTCTCTCCCACAATGCACCAAGATATCACATGGGAAGAAAAAAAAGCCTAAAGGAAGTGAGGGAGTGATCCATGTGGATGGGAAAGAGGGAGAACTCAGACTGTGCCTTACCGTACAGTATGGTCAGTCCATAGATGTGACCGGAGCGGATGGAGCAAAGGGATCTGGGAGCTGCCTACGGGAGCAGGGTGGGGGTTAGGTAGGGTGTGAAAATAGTTATACATGGATGACTGTGGTCATGCAGCCTGGAGGTCATAGCATCTGCTGGTTGGGTGAGGCTGGTTCTTTATGAAAGTGTTCTGGGTTGATCTCCTGAGATGCTCACTGTGAGCATCTCAATGGCAGGAATCCATCATATGTTGTTTGTGTCACCTAGCAAATGGCTTGTGGGAATCCATGCCAAATTCTGCCATGTCAGAAATCCCGTGCTTAGGCTGCATACTGTGACCTTCCAGCTGCTGATCTCTGCCGGAGGTGATCTTTGTGTTCCAGGCCATCCTTGGTCTATTTACCTTTGAAAGAAGTAGGGAAATCCCTACTGAGAAACACCTGGAGGGTTAAGGAAGTTCTTACAGAGAGCTATCCAGGCTATTGTGTTCTTCTTGCCTTGGGAGCTAGGGAGAGAGGGATCAGAATAGATCCTATTGACCTTACTATATAAAGTCTTACTCGTCCACATTAAAAGGGGGAATCTTGATCAGAAATTTCCTGACTTGATTCGTTATTTCTCGCCTCTCTGTATCCTACTTTCAATCCCCACTCCCTCTTTCAGGTGAACCCTGATTCGATTTTTCCCACGGGCTGGGACCCGACAATGTCTCCCACTCATTGATCCTGAATAGCTGTTGGTAGATTGATGCAGAAATTTTCACTAGTTCTTCACTATGTTCCACACAAACAACTCAGTGATGTTCCTGCCTAGCAGCTCCTGACTCGCTGGGGCCTACGCCGGATGCAGCTACCTCCCAAGAGAGGCTGACCACATGGGCCCTGGGCAGAGAGTGATGCCTCATAGTAAGTAGGGCAGCTGGAGAGTTCAGTATCAGAAAACCCCAAATCATCCACACTTATACATCCTTTTAAAGAAGTGACAACCCGAGGACTGACCTATTATGCAAAAAAGACTATTGAAATTTCTCAAACAAATCAGAATGCACAAGACAGGTGCATGCTCATACTGAAATGGGGTTTCCTGTACCCCACAGAGAAAGCAGGACTATGCAGGGAAATCAACACTCTATTTTATGATGTTGCCACTTAGACATGCATGCTCTGCGGTGGAGGCAGCTCGACTTCTTTGGGTTGCTAACTTGTGTCCCTCCCAGCCCTACAATTCCTTACTCCTCTCTTGTCATTTTCCTCTCATCTGTCTGCCTCATTTCTTGATTAGAATCTCTTGATTTCTGTTATTTCATTTCCCAGGAAAACAAGTCACACCTGCATTAAAAAAAAAATTGTTCCAGGTTGAATGACTGATTAAAACCGCGTGACTATAATGAGGTAGATTGTTTGCATATACAGAGGAAAAATTATCTTGGGCTATTTTTAGCACATTTAGTAGCAAGAATGATATCAGGTACAATCTGAAACCCATAGCAGGGATTTCTGGGCTTTGTCGTGACCGTGTGACCTGGGAGCTCAACAGTGTATTCAGCAAATGCTTGGATATATGGCTGTCTTCTGCAACTGACAAAGTTTTATGTAACCATGTGCACAGTTGCTATCGGTGGCAATGTGAACCCTCGTTTCCAGGCCGTGGTCACTGACATCTGATTTAGAATAAAATATCCATTTGAGATGAGTTTAACATCAAAGCCCTTTATACTACTGCTCCCTCATTTCCAACTGCCCCTGTCCAAGGATACTTGTGACAGTGCAGGACATAGGGTAGGTTCCTTTTGTTGCTTTAACTTGGCTGTTTTCTTTATGTAAGTAAACCTTTGTTCCAAAGGGGAGCTGAGATACCTCTTAGAAAGACGCATCATAGAGCTCATTTGGACATCCCAAAGTCCTGCTGGAGATGCTGTGTTCTGAATGACTGAAGATGCTGTGCTCACCATCCCATTTCTTCTTCTTTGTTGATCCTTCCCACACAGAACAGCCCTGTGATGTCATGAACGCTCAGAGTCCTGTACTCCACTGATACCAATCACAGGGGTTGGAGTGCAGGCCTGTGGCCAACTTTACACAGGGGACAGTGTGACCTGCCTTGCTCAAAACAGTGGCTGCTTTGAGAGGCAATGCTTCCTGCCATGTAATCAAATTCTAAAATGAACCCAGAATCTTTCTTTCCTCAATATCTGTTATTAAGAAAAAGAGCTGGCAGTCCCATATTGAAATCCAAAAGGCCAAATGACTTGCATTTCACTGTAATAAAAAGCAAAGCAGACTTTTCCAACTCAATTATGGACCCCTTTCTCTCTTTTTTTGTTTTATAACCTGAAAATTGCAGACTATTGAGAAAGGAAAAAAAGTCACCCACTATCCTAGTTCATAAATCAGAATTTTTAAAACATTTGCTTCTTAGCATTTTAATAGTTGTAACAATAAAGCCTCTGTGTTTTAACACCTTACATTATTCTAACACTATTTCCTATGTGGTAATTTTAATCTCTGCATAATATTTCTTCTATTATTTTCCATAACCATCCTCCATTAGTTAGCATTTAAATTGCTTTCATCTAGTACTGCAGGGAGCATCTATGAGCACAGAGCTTTTTTGTTTTTTTAAGTTTCCATTATTTCTCTGGGATAAATTCCCAGAGCTAGAATTATAACACAAATGGCATAATATTTTTATGATTCATTGTACATCTTACCAACTTGCTTTCCAGAAAGTCATACTGATTAACAAAGTATGTTTCCTGCTACCTTGGAAAGCGCTTAGATTGAATTAAATCTGCAAAGTAACAATGGGGATATACATATTTGGAGACAAGGCTTCTCTGTGTAGCCCTAGCTATGCTGGAACGTGCTCTCTGGACCAGGATGGTCTTGAAGTCAGAGGTCTGTCTGCCTCTGCCTCCTATGTGCTGGGATTAAAGGCATGTGCCACCAGCAAGGAAGATATTTTTACTTAGAGTAGCAGTTAAGAAATATATCACTGAGGTTACAGCCTTCCCAGATTTTCATTTACCTGCCATGGAACGCAGCCAGAAGTGCTCCATAACCTTCCCTCTGGAGGAGACCTTCTGGTCCTAGGATCATCCAGGCCTGAGGGTCCCTAGGAACAGCCAGGTTAGACCTGGACCAGCCTTTATCCCACCCACCTGGGACACAATGAGCAGTCTGCTAGTCTCTAAACTCCACTATCAGGCCTAAGGCTTTGCCTGTTTTCCCCCAAAGAGTCCTGTCAGTATCAGGAACATTCAGCCAACATCAGGAACAACCAGATGGATAAAGGCCAGCATAAAAACACAATCAAAGGCTGGGTGTGGTGGCACATGCCTGTAATCCCAGCACTTGGGAGGCAGAGGCAGGAGGATTGCTGTGAGTTCATGGCCAGCCTGGTCTACAAAGCGAGTCCAGAACAGCCAAGGCTATACAGAGAAACCCTGTCTTGAAAAAGAAAGAAAGAAAAAGAACACAATCAACAAGAGCCAGAGCAGTATGGCATCACCAGAACCCAGATATCCCACTACAGCAAGCAATGGACACCCTGTCACAGCTGAAAGAAAAGAAGACAACCTTAAATCCAACCTTATAAATATGATAGAGGCCTTAAAAAGAAGATATGAATAAATCTCTTAAAGAAATATGAGAAAATACAATCAAGCAGGTGAAGGAAATGAACAAATCCTTTAATGAAATATTAACAAGTGAAGGAGATGAATAAAACTGTTCAAGACATGAAAATGAAAATAGAAGCAATAAAGAAAACACAAATTGAGGCATCCTGGAAATGGGAAATTAGGGACAAGAGCAGGAACTACAGATATAAGAATACAGCAGAATACAAAAGATGGAAGAGAGAATCTCAATTGAAGAAATCAATACATCCATCAAAGAAAATGTTAAATTTTAAAAGCTAAAAAGATAAAAATAAGAAATAAAAATATAAAGCTCCTGACACAAAACATCCAAGAAATCTGGGATACTACGAAAAGACAAACCTTAAGAATAGAATAAAAGAAGGAGAAGATTCCTAGTTCCAAGGCCCAGAAAATATTTTCAACAAAATCACAGAAGAAAATTTCCCCAACCTAAGGAAAGAGATGCCTATAAATATACAAGAAGATTACAGAACACCAAATAGATTGGACCAAAAAGAAAAATCTTCCCTCCACATAATAAGCAAAACACTAAATATGCAGAAAAATAAAGAATATTAAAAAACTGCAAGAGGAAAAAGCCAAGTCACATGTAAAGGAAGATCAATCAAAAATACACCAGACTTCTCAGCAGAGACTCTAAAAGCCAGAAGAGCCTGGGTAGATAGATATCTTATAGACACTAAGAGGACCACGGATGTCAGCCCCAACTACTATACCCAACAAAACTTCTGATCACCACAGATAAAACAAAACAAAACAAAACAAGATACTCCATGAAAAAAAATTAAGTAATACCTATCCACAAACCCAGTCCTACAAGAAGACACTAGGAGGAAAACTTTAGCCCAAGGAGGCTAACTACACCCAGGAAAACACAGGAAATAGATAACCCACATCAGCAAAACCAAAAGAATACACACACATACACACACACACACACACACACACACACACACACACACACAACATATACTCTACCACTACCAAAATCAAAACAAAGGGAATGAACTAACAATCATTGGTCATTAATATCTCTCAACATCAGTGGATTCAATTCCCTCAATAAAAAGACAAAGTCTAACAGAATGGCTGTGAAAACAGGATCCATCATTCTGCTGCCTACAAGAAACCCACCTGAACAATAAAGACATTCACTATCTCAGAGTAGAAGTTTAGAAAAAGCTTTTCCAAGCAAACAGACCCAAGAACCAAGCTGGAGCAGCCATTCTAGTATCCAATAAAATAGACTTTCAACCAAAATTAATCAAAAGGGATGGGGAAGGACACTTCATATTCCTCAAAGGAAAAATCCACCGAGATGCCGTCTCAGTTCTGAACATTTATGCCCCAAATGAAAGAGCACCCATATTTGTAAAAGAAACATTAGTAAAGCTTAAATCGCACATTGAACCCCACACATTAATAGTGGGAGACTTCAACATCTCTTTGTCACCAATGGACAGGTCATTGAGACAGAAACTAAACAGAGAAATAATGAAACTTACAGACATCATGAATCAAATAGACCTAACCAATATTTGCATAAAATTTCACCCAAACTCAGAAGAATGTACATTCTCAGCACTTCACAGAACCTTCCCCCAGACTGACCATATATTTGGTCTCAAAGCAAGCCTCAACAGATTCAAGAAGATTGAAATAATCCTTGTATCTTATCAGACCACCATGGATTAAACTTGGATTTTAACAACAGCAACAACAGAAAGCCTACAACTCCCTACTCAATGACCACTGGGTTGGGGTAGAAATAAAGAGAGGAATTAAAAACTTTCTAGGATTCAGTGAAAATGAAGGCACAACATATCCAAACTTATGGGACACAATGAAAGCAGTGCTAAGGGTTAAGTTCATAGCACTAAGTGCCTTCAGGAAGAAACTGGAGGGTTCTCATACAGCAATTTAGAAGCACACCTAAAAGCTCTAGGACAAAAGAAGCAAGCACACCCAAGAGGAGTTAACAGCAAGAAATAATCAAAATGAAATCAATAACTTAGAAACTAAGAGAACAAATACAAAGAATCAATGAAACCAAGAGCTGGTTCTTTGAGAAAATCAACAAGATACATGAACCACAAGCCAAACTAACAAAAGACAGAGAGAGAGTATACAAATTGACAAAATCAGAAATAAAAAGGGGACATGACAAGAGACACTGAGGAAATACAAAGAATTATTGGGTCTTACTTCAAACCTGGTATTCCACAAACCTGGAAAATCTAAAGGAAATGGACAGTTTTCTAGATAGATTTCACTTACCAAAGTTAAATCAAGATCAAGTACATAGTTTAAACAGTCCTCTAAGCCCCAACGAAATAGAAGCAGTCATCAAAAGTCTCCCAAGCAAGAAAAACAAATGGAAAAACAAACAAACAAACAAACAAAAACAAAACAAAACAAAAAGCCACCGAGGCCAGATGGTTTTGGAAAGAATTCTATCAAAATTTCAAAGAAGAGCTAAATACTTCTTAAACTATCCATAAAATAGAAATAGAAGGAATGTTGCCAAACTTATTCTATGATACCACCGGCACCATGATACCTAAACCACAAAATGATTCAACAAAGAAAGAGAATTTCAGACAAATTTTCCTCATGCAAAAATACTCAATAAAATTCTTGCAAACCGAATCCAAGAACATATCAACTACATCATTCACTGTGATCAAGTAGGCTTCATCCCAGGAATGTAGGAATGGTTCAACATATGAAAATCCATCAATGTAATCCACCATTTAGACAAATTGAAAAAGCAAAACCACATGATCATCTCATTCGTTGCAGAGAAACACTGACAAAAATCCAACACTCCTTCATGATAAAAGTCTTGGAGATATCAGAGAGACAATGTCCACACCTAAACATAATAAAGGCTATATACAGCTAGCCAATAGTCAAAATAACATTAAATGGAGAGAAACTCAAAGCAATTCCACTAAATATAGTACTTGAAGTTCTAGCTAGAGCTAGATCGAAAGGAGATCAAGGGGATACAAATTTGAAAGTAAGAAGTCAAAGAGGTGGGCGTGGTGATGCACACCTTTGATACCAGTACTTGGGAGGCAGAGGCAGGTGGATTGCTGTGAGTTCAAGGCCAGCCTGGTCTACAAAGCAAGTCTAGGACAGCCAAGGCCACACAGAGAAACCCTGTCTCGAAAAACCAAAATAAATAAATAAATAAATAAATAAACAGAAGTCAAAGTATCCCTATTCACAATGATATGAGAGAATATATAAGTGATTCCCAAAATTCTACCAGAACTACTACAGCTTATAAAAACCTTTGGTGAAATGGCTGGATACAAGATTAATTCAAAAAAAATCAGCAGCCCTCCTATATACTAATGACAGCTGAAAAAGAAATTAGAGAAGTCGCATCTTTCATAATAGCCACAAATAATATAAAGTATATTGGTTTAATTCTAACCAAGCAAGTGCTGAAAGGCCGATCTGAAAAGAACTTCAAGTCTCTGAAAAAAAGAAACTGAAGAAGACATCAGAGGAAGGCAAGACCTCCCATGCTCATGGATCTGTAGGATTAGTATAGTAAAAATGGCCATGTTACCAAAAGCAACCTACAGATTCAATGTAATTCCTATCAAAACGCCAACACAAGTCTTTACAGACCTTGAAAGAACAATTCTCAACTTCATATGGAAAAATTAAAAATGCAGGATAGCTAAAACAATCCTATACAACAAAAGAACTTCTGGAGGTATCTCTACCCCGGATCTCAAGCTGTACTCTAGAGCAACAGTAATAAAAACTGCATGGTCCTGGCATAGAAACAGACTGGCTAATCAATGGAATTGAATCAAATCGACATACCTATGAATAGTTGATGTTTGACAAAGAAGCAAATGCCATACAATGAAAAAAAAAGAAACCATCTTCAACAAATGATGCTGGTCTAACTTTACATCTATGTGTAGAAAAACACAAACAGATGCACATTTATCATCCTACACAAAACTCAAGTCCAAGTGGGTCAAAGATCTTAAAATAAAACCAGAAACATAAAATCTATTAGAAGAGAAAGTAAGAACCAATCTTGAACTCATTGGCACAGGAGACAACTTCCTGAACAAAACCCCAACAGTTCGGGCTCTAAGATCAACAATTAATAAATGAGAGTCAATGAAATTGAAAAGCTTCTGTAAGGCAAAGGACACTGTCAATAGAACAAAGTGGCAGCCTACGGATTGGGAAAAGTTCTTCACCAAACCCTACATCTGACAAAGGGCTAATATCTAAAATATATAAAGAACTCAAACACCAACAAACCAAATTATACAATTTAATTATACAATTAAATATGGGTTACAGAGGTAAACAGAGATCAACAGAGGAATTTCTAATGGATTAGAAGCACTTAAAGAAATGCTTGACATCCTAAGTCATCAGGTAAACACAAATCAAAATGACTCTGAGATTCCTTTTTACACCCATCAGAATGACTAATATCAAAAACTCAAGTGACAGCACATTCTGGCGAGGATGTGGAGGAAGAAGAACAGTCCACTGCTGTAGATGTCCAGCCCCATAGTTCATGGTGAAGACTGTGAGGCATCTTTTATTTACTTGAGTATTTTATTTTATGCATGTTTTGCCTGCAAGTATCTCTTTGTACCATGTGCATGCCTGAGGTCAGAAGAGGGTATTTGAGCCCTAGAACTGGAGTTACAGATGGTTGTGATTTGCCAAGTGGGTGCTGAGAATACAACCCAAGTACTCTGACGAACAGTAAGTGTTCTTAGCCACCGAGCCATCTCTCTATCACCCAGAACATCTTTTAAACATGTTTAAACAGAATCTCATTATGTAGCTCAAGACGGTCTCAAGCCCTCAATCCTCCTGCTTCAGCAAGCAAAGCTACAGGTATGTACCACTGCATGAATGGGTGACTACACCTGAATCTAGGGTCCATCTTGTCCAATTCCTATCTTCTGCATAGATATGGCACCATATCCAAGAAAAGTACAGTAACAGGATCCAGGCTATACTGCAACAGAGCCACCAGGGTGCATGGCCTAGCCCTGCCTCTGAAGTCACTTGACTTTGGGTAAGCTAGTCACAATGGATGCTTATTTATACAGTAGCTTTAAACAGAAAGGCTTTAGAAATGCCAGTGCATTCTCCTAAAGTGAGACTTTAATATAAACATTCTGCAGAGGCCAAGCACAAGGCAGACAATGTACACACCTCCATTCTCAGACATTAAAAGAGCCCATCGTTGGTAAAGAATTAAAATACAATTACAGAAGCCATTGAGTATCTGGTTGGTTTTGGTTATCATGGTATTTAATGACTCTTGGATAGTGTAAGTAATAAAACACTCGTTCCCCAAAATTTCTTTTTTTTTTTTTGTCTCTGAATTCCAAATAAATACTATAGTAATTGCCAAATCTTTAAAATACACATGAATGTTTCAATTTAGCAATATATTTCTTAAATATTTTATTTACTTTTATTAAATATATTAACTGCTTGTTTTATATATAACTTCTAATATTTCATCTTATTTTATTTATTTATATATTTTTACATAACTATATACAACTTAAGTATTAAAGTTTTTTCTTTGATAAGTCATGCAAGTTAATTGAGAAAGCTCCCAATTACTATTGCCAAGTTAGCAAATAAAAATAGGGTTGGGAGAGAGCTTGGCAGTGGTGGCAAACTCCTTTAAGCCCAGCACTCGAGAGGTAGAGGCAGGAAGATCTCTGAGTTTGTGATCAGCTTGGTCTGTAGAGCAAGTTCTAGGACAGCCAAGGCTACACAGAAAAATCATGAAGAAGAAGAAGGAGGAGAAGGAGGAGAGGAGGAGGAGAAGGTGGAAGAAGAAGAAAATTAAGAAGAAGAAGGAGGAGGAGGAGGCGGAGAAGGAGGAGGAGGAGAAGGAGAAGAAAATGAAGAAGAAGAAGAAGAAGAAGAAGAAGAAGAAGAAGAAGAAGAAGAAGAAGAAGAAGAAGAAGAAGAAGAAGACAGGTCAGAGGGGAAGAATATGGGATGTTCAATTAAATATAAATGCTACATAGACAGTGAATTTTTCAGTATAAATGTGTCTTACACTTATTTGAAATGTATTTAAACAAAAATAATATTTATTTGAAATTCAAAGCTAACTAGAATATGAATTTCAAGTAACATCACTGCCACTTAACCAGGTGAGCACAGCTTTTTGATCCTGCTCAGGGTATGGCGTGTAGTGTGGTTTTTCATATACTAGAGGCACAGGATTTACTGTTACCAAACATCTATGTTTGGATGTAAGCAATGGATATGAACTGGGCATTATGGCACAACCCTGTGGTCCTAGCAGAAGGGAGGCCGAGACAGGAGGATGGAATGATTCCTTGCTAGTCCAGGTTAAATAGTGAGTTCTAGCCAAGCTTGGACTACATAGTGACAATGTCTACAAATTCGGTAAGTGGGGATAGAGGTAACGCAGAGAACATAAATATAAAAGATAGTGATTCCTTCAATTACACAAGTTTCTAAGTAACCGCTTTGAGGTTTTGTCTTTGTTTTTTGAGGAGCTTGTTTGTTTGTTTGTTTTGCTTTTAAAAGTGAAATAGAGGGCTAGGGACTGGAAAGCTGGCTCAGTGGTTCAGAGTACACATTCCCACGCCTAAACATAAACATGGGATCATTAATGTGAAATCTTCATTGCTGTGGGTGATAGTTTTGCTGATGGTGCCTAGTAGCCCGGGGCCTCAGACTAACATGTGTCTATATTCACAGAACCTGAAATTTGAAGACTAAAGTGCTAAGGATCTCAACTTACGTTTTATGTAACGTCTCTAACTTGTCCCAAGATTAAGATAGAAAAACAAGCTACATTCTTCCCACTCTATCCTGCCCTGAAACCATGCCTTTGCCCCACTCAATGCCCATTATGGCCTTTCCATTTCACCTGTAGATGGAGTTGTTCATAGGGATGAATGACTTCCTGGAAGTTATTTAAAGCAAAACTTACTGAGTTGAGAGCTGTTTTGATTGGCTGATGTATAATACAGTATTTATTTCTAGAAGACAAAGCCCATGGGCTCAGATATTTTGCCTTTGCTGTTCATATTTAATGAAAATATATCTTTGTATATAATATTGGTCTTGTTGTTTCATGCAGCTCTGTGCAGCTGCCTGGCTATTGGATGGCTTTAGAGGCAGTATATCCAGGAGAGAATTGTGAGGACCCAGAAACAATCTTTTTTCTTTATTTCTATTTTCCTGTTTCCGTCTCCATATTCCGTATCCCCCTTTGGAATAATTCACCTCCTAGGACTGGCCTCTACTTATTTACATTATATTGGCACAAATCAAGAGGCTGATGACTTTTCTGGGTTTTGTTGTTGTTGTTGTTGTTGTTGTTTTAGAGGAGCACGAGGAGAAGTGGGGTGAGTTTACATGTAGTATTTGGCAGTCACCACATTCAATTTGCTAAAGATGCATGAAGTGAAATGTTCTGCCAGCAGGCGGCACTGTGGGCCTCTGCAGCTGCTGGTTGTAAGCCCATGTCCTTGTTATTCTGGAGGATCAGAAAGGAACTTTTGTGTTGTGACTGTGGAGAGACAGACCTGGATGCTTAGATGTTATCCCAGAATCCAACGGTGGACCTGTGAGCCTTTCTACAGACAAGATTACCAGTTGATGATCAGGCCATTGCAGATATAGATATAGATATTGGTTGAGTAGTGCAATCCTGGAGAAACAACAATTGGGTTAGCTAAGTGTGTGCAAGAATCACACTCTTGGCGAAGCCTGATGTCTCTTTGAGATACCTATACTGTGTTAATAGAAACAGGCTAAGCTGGGCTTGAAGAGTAAACCACACAATTTAATACAAACAGAATGTAGGGTAACAAGGTGGCTGATAGTCACTGGTACAAAGCATTGCTCAGAATCACCCTGAGAGCTTGTATTAAGAGAACACTTTCTTTACTTAATTCTGGAATATTCTGATTGGGTAAATCTGAGTAGTCTCTGACAATCTACTTCTTAATATCCATGGAGATATTGGCTGCTCCTGGTATCTGAGACTTTGCCACCAGATTCTCCTTATTGCTCTTCGTCCTCTAGTTTCTGAGTATGTCGAAACTCCTTCCGACATACTGATGGAAGGAGTATGTTGTATAGCTGTGGGCTTTGACATTCCTGGAACATTATGCTCATCTGTACAATGGGTCCAGCTGCAGAGTCCATATTTCAGCTTTGATTAGATGTCCATGTTCCCTACATCCATACTAAAGCAGTGTGGCTGTGTCACGTGGACAGACTTTACCATCGTTGAGATCCGTGCCTTCCTCACTAGCCTGTTGTAATGCAGTGATGTACGTAACGAGGTTGCCTTGGTCCTCTCCCTAAGGTTGATCTGTGTTAGGAAACTGGCCCGCTTTCGTTTTATATTTTAAGAAGCAGCAAATGAGTCTAGGATAGTACCCATTCAGGTTACCAACTGTCTAATGATTTGGATATCAGAGCTACTTCAGAAGAATAATTAATTAAGTCTGTTCACTTTGGAAGGAAAGTAATTGATGAAGGTTAATGACTGAGCTTATTAATATTAAGGAAAGAGACCAGAATAAAAGCTTCCTGGAAAAACACAAACTCTCTGAACAGCTGTAGAAGCATCCTCAAGGCACCATCTAGGTGATGTGTATGAAAACACAATAGCCCATCATCGTGATCACTGTAAAGCTGCTAGCTCCTGGGCTATTCTTCTGCCTTCTGTCCTCTGCTGCTCCTACCTGACACCCTCCATACCCTTTAAGAGAGAGAAAAGCCCTCATGATCTACATGAAAAATCTATAGTGGCATAACTCATGCCCTCATGCAGTCCCAGATGCCACATTTCCTGGCATCAGAGCTTAGCCTAGTGCCCTGAATTTCTCTATGGCTCTTTTCACAAAACCAATAGACTATGGTTTTCATATGAACATGCAGTGTGTGTGTGCGTGTGTGTGTGTGTGTGTGTGTGTGTGTGTGTGTGTGTGTGTGTGTGTGTGTGTGTGTCCAGATTTCCCCCATCTATGTGGGCATGTCCATCGTCATTGTCATTTGTCATTGTTCAGGTCTTCTTTAGGAAGCCATGTTGCTGAGATTTTGTGAGGGTAGCTGCCTTGTCATATCTAGAAGGCACAGTCTTGCAGCAGACTCACTGGTCCTCTTCTGTGATGTTCCCTGGGCACTAAATGTAAGAGCTGTGCTATGCATGTGTCAACTGGGGCACAGTTCCCCCCAGAGACAAATATTCTCTGCATTTTGACTAACTGTAGATTTTTGTCAATGATCTCTGCTGTGAAGAAAAGTTTCTTTGATGAGGGGAGAGAGGGACACCCTCTCTGTATACACTCTATCTGTGGGTATGGATGAGTACTTAGAAGGCAGTGAGGAATTACACTGGTTTTGGAAAGTGGCAGTAGTAGGTTACGCTCTGGAATCTATGACCTCACTAGCCATGGTTGGTTGGCTGGCTTTACAGTACCAAGCATATTCTTCCTCCTTAAGTTCAGCGCATCTTAATCTAGATTAGACAGCTGTTGTTTGCCACCAAGACATGAGTACCACCGTTGCACCTTTAGGGATATCTTGCTGTATTGGTCATTGTTGTGGTTTATAGGCATCACGGATGCTTTCCTCCCTTGACAGCTTGTATAGAACTTTCTATTGTTATAAAAGCTAATCATCAGAGAGGAAGCTTTTGGGTCATATCCAGCTCAATTCCTCAAAGTTCTGTGTTAAAAGTGTATAGGATCTTCAGCAATAGGGATTTGCCTTCGGTTTCTGGGAGGCAACTAAGGGCAACAGCAATAACCAATATTGTTTTGGAACTCCCTTGGGCTCCTCTAAATCAACAACTTGCCTGGCACTGGATCTTTTGTTAATCTCTGGATCTTGTGGGCACATCATCACTCTAAGTGGCATAACTATGTCCATTACAGACATCCATTCCCATGAAGAGTTCTGCTTGAAGAATAGCAGGTCATTAAAGGTGATCTGAAAACCAGACGTTTGTCAGAATGCAGTGACCATGCAGTGATCTACAAAAGTACAAGTCTTGAACTTTCTCTTTGTCTGGCAATTTCAACCTTTCTAAACGAGCCTTGGTTCTTAAGAGGAAGTACAGTAAATCAATCAAGGCGTATAATTAAGAATAATGAAAATACCACCTGTCAAGCCATGTGGAGCAGCTAAAGAAGAAATGGTGGGAAATATAATAGCCTTAAATGTGTCTAACAGAAAATTTTGAAATATTATACATTATGAGCTGCTAGTTTTTGTCTAAAGATTTCTCTGTGGAGAACAAATTATGGCTAAGGGCCTGTGGGAACAAACTGTAGCCACCCTGCAGTGAGAGGCTGGGTCTCAGCAGTCAACTGCACTTGTGACAGACATGTGTTGTTTTCACTCGGCTTCTTTGTGCTTCGCCTTCTCTTCTGGACATCACTTCCTTTTCTCCACATATATATTGACTGCACATCTGGTCTTGAGGTAGAGAAAAGGAGGAACATTCTGAAAGTTTCTCCTTCTTGAGCTAAACTGCCACTCAGTTTTAGAATCATAAATAAAGTCAAACAAAACCTCAAAACTCTGTGTCTATGTGTGTATTTGTGTGTCTGTATGTGCATTTGTGTGTGTGTGAGTGTGAGTATGTGTGTGTATGTGTATGTGTGTGTGTTTGCATGTAATTTTATCTTTCAATTCATCAGCTCAAAACTTTGGAAAAACAGCATCTGAAGAAACATAAAGCAAGCTCATGAGGGAAAATAAAGCATAGTTCATGAGACAGAGGTTAGAGAAGTGACAAGGAAGATTAACAAAGTCACCAGCCAGTTCAGGTGAATGTTATGGTGAGAAACACAGCCAGCATAAAGAAGTGGTGCCTATATACAAATGTATAGTGAAAAGGGAAAATAACTGCATATATGACACTGTAAATATTCAGGTTATGAATAACTATATTTTAATGAGCTTGAAACCCTATACAAACCAGATAACTTCCAAGAAAATGTTAAAATGTATAAAATTAGCACAGAGATTTTTTTTAAAAGGAGACCACAGAATATACAAGATTTTATAGTAAAATCAATTCATGTATGTGCCTCTCTGTGTGTGTGTGTGTGTGTGTGTGTGTGTGTGTGTGTGTGTGTGTGTGTGTCTATCTGTCTGTCTGTCTGTCTGTCTGTCTTTGGTGTTCATGCCCTTCTGCAAGCTCTTCCCCTTAGTTGTGTGCTGGACCTTTTAACTCACTTCTTTCAAATAAAGTGCAGCAAAATGCTTTGATGTCATTCTGAGCTTGGAAAGAGGCCATAACGGTGGAAGTTTTGTTTTCTTTAAAAACTCAGTTATGTTATATAAACATATTTTTGTTTTAATCCCAAGAATGGGGTATGAAGTTGTCTTTAATTTGTCCATGGATGATAATAGTAATTGGGATGTGCTTTTTGCCAGCTAGAGATCGTGGAATTCTGAGGACTCTGGGAAAGTATAAATACCAGAGCCCTGAGAGAGGGAGGGGCTTCAAGGAGAGGGACGGAGGAGAAAGAAAGCTGCTCGTTCATCTTTCTGTGTTTGCTACTTTCTGTTGCTAGACTGCTGGGTGCCCTGAGGACTGAGATCGATATTTTCCGAAAGGGCCCAATGACCTTAACCTGGCAGAAGCATTCTGTTTCTATGGAAGAGACTCAGAGGCAAGGAACAGATATCTGTTGACAACAGATACTGAGAATCCAAGACTTATGATTGAGAACGGAAGAGGATTTCTGAGTCCTTCCAAAAGCCAAGAGAGCCTGACCTCAGACATCATTCATAAAAGCCCTCACACTTTGATAACATTTTGTAAGAGACCTCAAGTTTGAGGAACTTGAACTATGAGATCATTATAAATATGTGTTGTTTTAGGCCACTCAATTCTGGAGTCGTTTGTTACATGGCAACACACACATATACACAGAATGGTAAAATACCCAGCTAGTTTAATTTTTGGATTCGATTGACAAAATGATATTTCTTATCTGTCTTAGTTACTAGTCTGTTGCTCTGACAAAACACTATGACCAAGTCAACTTATAAAGGAAAAGTGTTTAATTTGGGAGCTCATAGGTACAGATGGCTAGAGTCCATGACCATCATGGAAGAGAATAGAAACAGGCTGGTAGGCATGGCATTTGAGCAATAGTTGAGAAATTACATCTGATCCTCAAACACAAGACTAGAGAGAGAGAGAGAGAGAGAGAGAGAGAGAGAGAGAGAGAGAGAGAGAGAGTGCTAAGAATGATAGGAACTTTTTTTTGAAACCTCAAAGCTCTCTCCCAGTAACACATCTCCTCCAACCAGGCCATATCTCTGAGCCCTTCCCAAACCGTTCCATCAACTGGGAACCAATCATTCAAATATATGAGCCTATGGGTGCCATTCTCTATCAGATCACCACATTATCTTCTAAAAACAATTCTAAAAAACTAGAGTGAAGGTTTTCAGCTTATTTGTAAGCACAGTGCCATCATCCCATTATGAGAGTGATGAAACTTAACAGAGACATGCACATATCTTAAGTGTACAGTTAGTTGCATATTGACAAGTACACTCTCTACATAACTCACACAAAATCTATGCCAAATAACTTTCAACCAAAGAAAGCTCTCTCATCTTCTTCCAATCAGTCTTCATTCTTTTTAAAAATATTTTATTTATTTATTATTACGTATGCAATGTTCTGCCTGCATGTAACACCTGCATGCCAGAAGAGGGCACCAGATCTCATTATAGATGGCTGTGAGCCACCATGTGGTTGCTGGGAATTGAACTCAGGACCTTCAGAAGAGCAGCCAGTGCTCTTAACCTCTGAGCCATCTCTCCAGCCCCCAGTCTTCATTCTTGCAGGCAGCTGCTGGTCTGATTTTTCTTAGTGCATGATATTTGAAAATCTGTCCTTGAAATACTATAAACAAGTATCCTTTCATGCCTGGCTTATTTTTTCATACTAATGCTTTTATGGTTAATCCATGTTGCTGCATGGGTAAGTAACTTACCGAGTTTCTGTCACTGCATTCTAACTCATTTATTGGTCCAGTTTGTCTCTGAATGGTCATCTGTGTTGTACACCTATTTGATCAACCATGAATAGAGACATGTTACAGACAATCCTGTTCAGCTTTTGGCATCTTTGTTTCTCTAGAACAAATTTCTGAGAGTGAATTTCCCGGTTATGAGTTAAATCTCTGTTGAACTTTGTAAGAAACTGTCAACATTATCAGTTGTAAAATATTGTAAAAGCATTTCTTTGTAGTAGTAAGCTAGGAGAGATTCTTGCTTCATAATCCCACCTTTAGTGCTGTCAGTCTCAGAGTCAAACCATGGTAGAGCATAAGAAGTGGCGTCGCGTGGTTTCACTTTTCATTTTCTTCAGGGCTAATGGATGCCTTTTTCATGTGCTTAGTTTCATGCACAGATATTTCTATATGAAATTGTGTTCAGGTTACAACCACCATTCCAGAACCAGAGCATCCCATACCCCCATTTGGCTTCTACAGGTATCTGTATACATGTGGAAGACTCTCATACAGACCATATACACACATACATACATATATACATACACATATGCATGTGTATATAAATAAATACAATTTAAGTACATGAAACATTACTAGAAATTTCTCTTTTTTGCCAAAGTAACTTATTTTTATACTCTTTAAGAATCTAATTTGATAATTTCCATCCATAAATCACTTTCACTTTCTCTATTTATTGGTCTTAGGTTGTGGCCTTTCTTCATCTTATAAATTCAAAACAGTACAAAAGACGTAGTTTTTTTTTTTAAATCACCCAAACCAATAACCTACTTGAAGGTTATCTTTTTTCCCTTGCAGAAAAATAAATTTTGTTCCTTCTCCCCAAGGCCAACCTGTCCTTGAGAATCTGGATTTCTATGCCCTCTCCTTCCCTGAAGACCATACCTCTGCTTAATCTCTGATACAGCTGTCCTTCCACTACTATTTAATGGCCCAGTGCCCTGGCTGTCTAGACTCAACTACAGATCTACAAACTATGATCCCAGAAACAAACTCTTCTCTGCTTCTGCCCTTGATCTGCCCTCAGCTAGAAGCCAGGACAGTAACACTGTTCGTTCCATAGGTTGGTGCAATGAAATCAAGTGCCTTGGTTGCATTAAATGCTCAGCAAATGTAGCAGTTATTATTGTTTTATTAGTTGCTTCTGTGTTTGACTCTTCTGACGCATCCTTGACGTCTTTATGGCAGGGTCATTGTTTCTAGGACATCCTACAGTGTCTGAGATCAAGATACCTGATGACTATGTAGGGAAATGCCTTGGAAGAAAATGAGAATCTTCTTCATGTCCTCCTAGGGAGAGAATTTAGGGACTGGAATTTTAAAGGCTTCAAAAGCCAAAGTACATGTTTATTGACTGTGTTGTCAAACAATGCCTTTTGCAGACAGGTTCCAAAAGGCATTTTTTTTTTTGAAGTTTAAGTTACTAATGGAAGGCCTGTTTGGTTATCATGAATGAGGTGGGTCACTAAGCTAGCAATAGTCTATTTGTCAAGGACCTCATGAGCACTAGCCTTGGTGTTTCTGGGGCTCACTTTTCTGTTACCCAGAGCTTATTGGCAAAAATTTAGCTATAGTGCACTAAAGTGACAAGTGAGTTTGGGACAATGACAACCAGTAGAACTTTCCCAGGAGAATGTCAGGCTGAGCCGTGACCACAAGGGACAGGCAGACTCTGTATAAAGGTATGGTGAGTGAAGTTGTCAAGATAGTTTGACATCAGGGAAATACATCAGCTTTAGAGCGTCATCTAGGGAGATCTTGAAGGAGAAAGGAAGTCCTCAAAGTTAGGGGAGAAGACAGACCCTCACTCTTTGTGACTGTGGGTTTGCTGTCGTGTGGATATGAGCTGATCTCTCCTATAAGAGAAGACAGACCCTCACTCCTTGTAACTCCTTGTTGCTGCGGGGATGTGAACTGAGCATCCTTCAGTATGGGCTGCAATTTTTTAAAAATTTCATTAATTAATTAATTAATTTACTTTACATCTGGATTGCAACTTGGCACATCAAGATGAGGTAAAACTAGGCACATTTTCTCCTACTGAGGCTAGACAAGTCAGCCCAGTTAGGAGAAAGGGATCCAAAGGCAACAAACAGTCAGAGACAGCTCTGCTCCAGTTGTTAAGGGGCCCACACAAGATCCAAGATGCGCGTCTTCTACATATGTGTAGGGGGCCTAGGTCCATCCCATGCGTGCTCTTTGGTTGGTGGTTCAGTCTCTGTGAGACCCTATGGGCCCTGTTTAGTTGACTCCGGAGGTTTTCTTATGGTGTCCTTAACCTCTCTGGCTCCAATCCTTTGTCGAAGAGGGCTGAAGTTTTGGCATGAATTTTTCATGTCCATGATATCATCCAAAAAGTCTTTTAGAAATCGGTAAACGTTGTTGGAAATCATTTCACATAAAGTTATGGAGCTTTGTGAGTTATTGCTAGGGCTAGGGGCTGGAAGCTTGCTGCTGAAAGGCAAGGAAAGGGCCCAGACAGACGAGCCAGAGGCCCACGGGCTCAACAAGCTAAGGTCTCAGCTGCACAGAGCTGCCCTAGCTCTCCAGAGAAGGGATAATCCAACTGTCAAAGAGGAGAGGGCAAGAAGCCCTGTCAGCCACCTCTAGAGCAGTGGGTCTCAACCTTTCCAATGCTGCAACTCTTTAGTGCCGTTTTTCATGTTGTGGCGACCTCCAACCATAAAATTATTATCTCATTGCTACTTCATGTCTGTGATTTTGCTACTGTTAGGAATCATAATGTAAATATCTGATATGCAGGATATCTGACATGTGACCCCAAAGGCTGAGAACCATTGCTCTAGAGGGATAGAAAGAGGAAAAATGCAATCTATCATTGTCAATTTCCTTCCTCCAAATATGCAAAGCTTGCTGAATTTTTTCCTGTCAATTATCTCATCAAAAAACTTTGAAAAATTAGTAAAAAAAATTGTCAGAAGTCATTTCACATTTCCATATAATAAAATGTATCCCATTTCATGGTATCTGAGAGTTAACAACTTCAAAAGCTTTAACATTTAGGTGCTAATACAACTTTGAGTATTTTGAAATTGCTGATTATTTAAGACTAGAAGTCATGATGAAAAAAATAGAAAATTATTTTTTTCAAAAAAAATAGAAAATGATTTTTTTCAATCCACTACTCTTATCTGGAGGCATTCAAATTTCCAAAGAAAGTGTTTTCATTCTTCCAAAGGGTTAAATAAAGGTGAACATTTTCTAAAGAACACATTGTTTTAGCTTGTCAGATTATGATATTGCTTCACTTTTTTCTTCTTTCTTTCTTTCTTTCTTTCTTTCTTTCTTTCTTTTTGTTTTTCCCCCCATCACTACTCTGTAGATACAAGGTGAAGGGCTCTCTAGCAGGCCCCAGAATTATAAACATGGCACCGGCTGGCAGATCTTGGTTTCTCTCTCTCCTTTGTTAAACCATTAGATTACATTCCTAAAGCTAGCCACCAAGTGCCCCATTTTTGACCACGTCCCCTGGATGGTGAGGCCTGGTGGCACTCAGAGGAAGGATAACAGGCTACCAAGAAGAGACTTGATACCCTATGAGCATATACAGGGGAAAGAGGTCCCCCTCAGTCACAGACATAGGGGAGGGGAGTGGGGGGAAAGCAGGAGGGAGGGAGGAATGGGAGGATACAAGGGATGAGATAACAATTGAGATGTAATATGAATAAATTAATAAAATATATTTTAAAAAAACAAAAACAAAAAGCTAGCCACCAAGGTCTCTTACCTTATTTGTGTACTTCCTTATGTCTGACTAAAACACCGAAGTCCAGCTATAAAAATATTGAGGCCGTGCAACCAGATTTCATTATTCGGCTACACTGGTTGACATGTTCAATCAGAAACTGTCTGTTCACCTTAGCGCAGAATCCCCCTTTTCTCCTTCAAAGCCCTCTCCTGCAGAGACACCTGCTGCTGGTTTTGCCCAATCCAGAGACATCCCCTCCACCCCCACTTGTCACACTGGGGTGATAAATTTTCTTTATGCTCAGCACTTGGTGTGTTCTGTGCAGACCTTGAGGCCTTTTACACAAGGTATAACCATTGCAGATATTTTTTGTTTGTTTTTATTTTTATTTTTGCCATCACTGCCCTGTAGATACAAAATATAACCATTGCAATAAGAAAGCATTCTCTCCTTTTTAGAATATCTGTTCATAAAATTCTGAGTTTTGCTTTAGCTTGAAAGAAAGCAAAATTGAAAAAGAAATACAGAGCTGTTTGTCCCCCCTCCCCAGTCCAGACAGATTCTCATAAGGGTTCTCTCACACCTATGACATCAACCACAAATGCAGAAATTAGCATTTTCTACATGGACACTACATTCTCATGTAAGTACATTCTTGGTTTGTAAATTTTCTTTCCAGAAAGTGTCTCAAGGGTAAGGATAATACTCCAAGACATCCGGAGCAGAGCTGTCTAAACTGGTGTTTCAGCCAATGTGCAATTAATTGGAATAATTATTAAGATGAAGAGAAAAATGTCCCACTGAGTGCAAGTCTTTGGTTCCTTGTACACAAACTGCAGGCTCCATCTTTCGCTATCACTACAAACATGGCATGCAGGACAACCAAGTGCCAACAGACAGAAGCCAGAATGATGGCACATGGCTGCGGTCCCAGCACTTAGGTGGAGGCCGGAACATCAGGAACTCGAGGCCAACCTCAGCCATTCCACATAGTGCTTTTGAGGCCAGCCTGAGCTACGTGGGACTGTTTCCAAAACCAGAGCACACAAAAAAAGAAGTAAATGAGATTCCACTGCTTCTCAGTAGTAGATATATAAGTGCAAAGTGTGAGAGACTTAGTGATGAGCCAGAATTAAGTTTGGAAACCTAATTTTAAGGTCAACTCAGGCAAAGGCGCCTGGAGTAAGAGGTGGAACTCATTTCAATAATTACATTCACCATATGAGACAAAAGCTCATTTTCACCTTCTGCTTTCCCAGTTATTCTTTCAGAGCCATGATTTCGTTTTCTTCTGATATACTGTGCAGACACAACAATAGCTAAAACATGAGCCAGGTGTCAAATAGAGATGATGCTGTCGGGATTGAACTTCCCTTCTCCTTTTAAAAATCACAAAAAGTGACTGTTCTTAAATAACAAGTTGGGTCAAAGGCTATAACATTGAACCATGGCTGCCTATATTTTTAGCAAAAAACTCTTTGTGCCTGTATTTTTATACTAGCATTACATATTTTTTTATTTTTTAAGTTTTATTATGATTTATTCACATTACATCCAGATTGTCCTCCCCTCGCTCTTGTCTTCCTGTTCCCACCATCCCTCCCTCTTCTGCCCTATTCCCCTCCCCACACCTCCTCCCCGACCATCTGATGAAAGCCTATCAGGTGTCACCTGGGTAGTTTGCATTCCCTTCCTCTGTGTTCCCATAGGGCCTCTCTGCCAAGGGGCAATGATCAAATCATGGGCACCAGAGTGCCTGTCAGGGACAGTCCCCCACTACCCACCCGATTCCCACCCCCAATTCCTCATGTGGAGAATGAGCTGTCTGTCAGCTACATCTGAACAAGGGCATCTAGATTCTCTGCTTGCAACATCCTTGGTTGGTGCATCAGTTTGTGCAGCCGCCTCTGGGTCCAGATCCACCAGCCTTGATGGTCACCTTGTGGAGCTCCTGACCCCTCCCCCACCCGAGTCCTTCCATATCCCAACTCTTCCATACGACTCACAGTGCTTTGCCCAGAAATCTGGCTGCAAGTCTCATATTATTTTGATACCAAATATAACAGTGCATTGGTGCAACTTCAAAGAGAGGCACTTGACACTTTGGAACACATCCTTGGTTTATGTAATATAGACATTTGGCTTTTATTAATAGCATGAATTAATATACTAACACTAAATTAATAATCTTATTTGTAGACTTCTACTTCAAAAATACTAAAGGAAATGCTATTGTCAGAATGTTACTCTTGTCCATAATTTAGTTATAAATAATTTATCACAGTATCTTTCAATATAAAATGAAACTGCTACTTTCCTCCTATGTAGAGAACACCCTTTAGAGGCAGGCATAAAGATAACTCAAATAATAATCCAAGAGGTCATCTTGGACGAAAGGTAAGATGAAGGTTTTCACTTTTATTTAGATTTTGAATTTGTACATCAAGAAAATTTTGTGTGTTTAGAGCAAAATCTATGTGCTTGCTGTCAAACTACAATCACCTGGGAAGTGGGCACCTCAGTTGAGAAAAGGCTACCATCACATTGACCTGTAGGCAAGCCTGTGGGAGGGACCAGCCAACTGTAGTGCTGGATGATGTGCCAAAGCCGGATGAGACAACTACAGAGACCAAGCCCATAAGCTTTGTTTCTCTGTTGGGCCTCTGTTGGGTTTCAGACCAGGGACAAGCAGGTGAGGTGCCTTTTGAACCAAGGTGGTCCTGACCTCCAGATTCTCCCAGCATTCCCTGTCCTCTACCCTGAACTCTCCTGACCAGGCCAGGTGAGGGGGTGGGGGCGGGGGCGGGGCAGGGATGGTGGTAGGGATGGGGGAGGGCAGGGAGTTCCCATCCCACGGAGGCTCTTCACTATATAATCCAGATATTCTGGTTCCCTCCTCTCTTTCTGCATCCCACCCCCCCCATCATTTTTTTCAGTTTCTTCATTTTAATTATTTTGCATTTGTTTCTTGAATTACATATTTAGGAAGCATAGGTAATCTTCCTGGGCCTTGTTGAAGGAATGTCTCATGAACAACAGGCTTAACTGTGTGGTGGTCTCAACTAATCATATACAATGAGTCTAACATGCTAGCATTTGTAAATTGCACTTGGTACCGCAGATTCTGTAAGACAAATTATGTCTCAAAAACGGTCCTAATTTAAGTTCTAACCTCTGCAAAATCTGAACCTCATTTGGTGAATAGTATCTTTATGGATATCATCAAAATGAGGTTTTACTCAATTAGTCTTTATCAAAGAGACTAGTGTCCTTTAGCAAAGAGGCAACTTTGGGCAATTACCCAGAAGATGGGGACAGACAGCGGAATGGTGAGACTGTGCACCGAGGACTGCCCAGGCATGCCAAGCCACAACCTACAGAAACCAGGAGACACATAAGTAGCCAGAAGCATTTATTACCTGGAACTTTCAAAATCACTGTGCCTGCTGATTCCTTCATCTTGGGCCTCTTAGCTCCAGAAAGATGACAGTATAAATTTCCATTAGTTTAGGCTGCTTGTGAGACTGTGTTTTGTTGTAAAAGCACCAAGAATCTAATGTAAGATGTCTCACGGGATTATCAGGGAGTTGAACATCAGTGTCTTCAATAATATCCTCCTCATTGCCCAGACAGGGCCATATTCTATATATCTATATATCTATGCCTATATCTATATCTATTCACACACACACACACACACACACACAGAGAGAGAGAGAGAGAGAGAGAGAGAGAGAGAGAGAGAGAGAGAGAGAGAGAGAGAGAGATTCTATTTTTCTATTTAGCTCTGTCTGGCCTGGATATTGCCATAAAGATCATACTGGCTTCAAGTTGTAGTAATCCTTCTGCCTCTGCATCCAAAGTGCTAGAATAACAGGTATAAAACACTATGCCCAGGCAAAAATATAGTTTTATGTATATGTATATATGTGTGCCTGTTCATCTATACGAGCACTACACACACGCAGTGACCGAAGAGACAAGGATGTTAGATCGCCTAAAACTGAAATTGCAGGCAGTGGGCCACTGTCTGGGTGCTAGCAACCAAAGCTAGGGTCTCTACATGTTAATGGTGCCAAGTAGAGAGGGTACGTTATGGCTGCACTATCACTCTGCTCTCGTGGTGGGTCTTTCCCATCCTCCGAGGTTATATCAGAATCACAAGATTGACAGGCAAGCCTACCGATGAGGAGAGTACTCCAAAATGAGTCGCATTTAGGAGTGGTTCCAGGACAGCTCATCAACACAAGCCTAGCACGCTGGAATAGCCAACGTCCTTATTTTATCTGAGCAAAAGCTTCACCCGCTTCTAAGTGTCTCACTTATTGGACTATTTTCTTCTAGCACTTTCCTTACAGAGTCAGCAGAGGAAGAGGAACTGCAAGCTGAGGCTATCTGGCACAGCTACTCCAAGATTGTCAGTCCAGTAATGAAAAAAACTGGGCATGTGCTGCCCAAAGTGTGGTGGTTCATTTACAGTCCTGTTCCCTGAAATCCCTATTATGGAGTTTGTCACTAAAGAGACCAAGTGACAACAGCCACAAGCTAAATGCACTTGCCATCAATCCGGTGCTGGTGCTATTTGAACTGGCAGCTCTTGACTTTATATACACTCCTCATGGGCTCTTTTTGTGCTCGTTATTTCTCTAGAAATCTGTTACCTTTAAATGTTCTTTTCTATCTGTTCCAGGAACAAGCAAAAAAGTATAACGAGGCCACATAGTCATTAAAGCTGAAGGAAGTCACCCGTATCTCCCAGGGTGTTCCTTCCTCTGGTACCCAGATGGCAAGATGCTGATGCCTAAAGCATCACCATTGACAGGTGAGGATGTTCTCTCCATTTTCAGATGGGGCCCGAGGATCATCAGCTTTCCCATGGGCAGCAAGTTACGCCAAGGGACCTGCTCCTTATCATCGCTAATGTTGGAGTACCTGGAATGCTTTCTTCCCATGCTAGCCCCATTGCTATGTCTCCTGTTCTCCCTGCGAATGCACATCTCCCTGCAGAGCTCCAGTCAAAACATGCTGCCTGCTATACCCCATGTGCCACGGTCCCAACAGGATATCATCTCCAACTAGGGCAGCAGCTCTTCTACAGCTGGCATACCAGGCTCACGAGCTATCCTCTGGTATATGGGAGAAAGAACTGGTCCAGTGAGACGAGGCAGCCACATCAAAGACATGAGGAGTAGACCGTCAGCATTCATACACTGATCACGGAGGTCCAGCTCTGCCCCTGCGATGTGCCCCCCCCCCCTGTACTCAGGTTCCTACAGGCCCCTCTGAAGCCCTGGCTTGAGTAGGTCTCCAGAAATGCTCCAGACCTACTACTGACAAAACTGATAACTCCTTACCAAACACCCAGGCCAATATTGGTCACCGCCAATCTTACAGCCACTGCAGCAGCCTAGTGAGCTGCTGCTGCAGCAACCAAAGGGAAGCAGGGCTAGGCAGGCAGGAACAAACAGGTGAAGCATATAGTCTCTTGCTCTCCATGTTCAACACCACTGTATCAATGCACATCCCTTGCTTCCTTCCATTTTTCTCCGGGGTCCCCAGGCTCTATCCTGAGTCACCATGGGCCTGTATTTGTACTTCTCCCCCTCAACTAGAAAGTCCCTTCCCACAACAGTCCCCACTCCGGTTCCCAGATTTTTCTACCACACAGGACCTCAGCCTTCTTCCATTATCGTTAGGCAGACTCTGGGATGCTTCAGAAACAACATCCAGGATGGATAAAACACACTGTGATAACACGCATGAAAGCCAGCGAAAGCTATTCCATCAGAGCTTGCTATGGTGAGAGTCACAGTCTATCATGTATTTGTCTCAGAGACTCAGGGAGGCAGGGTGAAAATGCTTTGTGGCAGAAACAAAGGCCAGCAACCCCCTGGGGGCTGTGTTGGAAACTGTATTTGTTTTCTCATTTTTGACACCAAGTGGGAAAGGCGGGAGGAAGAGCCTAAGGGAAGGCTATCATAAGTGGGCAATATTGAACCTTTGTTTGGACACCCTGATGAAGAAGTCTGAAACCTGGTACTTTTCTGAATGGATTAGTCACAGTGCCTTTGAGTATTATCTCTCCCCAGTCATCCTTCTTACCTGTATCCCTGGGCTCCATCATTTTTCCGGGAGAAAACTCTCAGTGACTCCAATCTTCCAGACTAAAGCTGTTTTTGAGAGAAATACTTCATGGAGCCCAAGGCCTTCAGTCCGTTGTAGTGAGGCTATCCGAGCTCTTTGATTTTTCACATGGTGAGTTCAGAGCCCAACTCTAAACCTCCCTTGTCCTTAGCCTGAGTTCTACCGTAGTGCACACAGCCAGTGTCTATAGAAGACTACCTTCCTGTGGGGGTGGGGTGGGAGGTGGCTCAGTTAGGAGAATGCTATTTCTCATATTAAAAAAAAAAAAAAAAAGACTCTAGGTTTGGCCCTGAACCTCAGGCCACATAAATGAGATGTGATGGTTCATGCCTGTAATCCCAGCACTCCAGAGATGGAAACAAGAGGCTCAGAAGCTCGGGGCATTCTTCAGCTATGTTGGGAAATTCTAGATCAACCTGAGAGATACATGAGATCTTGTTGAGGGAAACAGGCCAGGGAGAGAAGGGAGGGGAAGAGGGAAGGAAGTTAGCAAAGAATAGAGGAAGAACACTGCACATGGTTTACACAATCATCGCTCACTCTCATGAGTGACTTAGAAATATGGGTTGTGCCCCATGTAAATCTCTCCATTATGCACCAGGCTACATAAGTTGAAGTGGAGATTCCGGAACCACAGCTCTCTTGTGCTAACTCAATTTCTGTATTCACACAGCCTCCTAGCTCTGCTTTTGTGTGGGCTGTTTCCTTCTTTTGTGGTTCTGTGGCACTATGGTGCAGAAACCAAGTGATGTCCTGACACCCCACACTCGTGTACCTCTTCTGCCAAGCTGCCAGTGAGGGAGGAATAAGCAGTCCGTACTCATCCTCTGTCTCCCGCGGTCTGGTGAGCAGCAAGCACAGCACACTGGTGATTCACTGGGTGCTATTTGGCTTGTTCTGTCAGCTGTTTATTAATCTGTAGCTTCCTGTTGAGATGCAGAGTGTGCTTTTTAAAGAAACCTTATCCAGCACAAGTTGTATTTTGGGACCGGACATATACAAAGAGGTCTGTGAGAGTGTCAGAGCCCGACAAGAGGTTCCCTCAAAGCAAAAAGCTCTGTGATCACGCTCTGTGTGCCAGGCACTGTTCAGTGAAGTGGTGGTGTACGGATGAATGAACTTTCCTCGACTTCGGAAAAAGTGACCATCTACTCCCGGGAAATGAAGGTCCTGTCATGTGGTAAGTAGAATCTTGACATTCAAGGTCCACTGGGAGTTCAAGACAACCAGAAAATCGTAGGGAAATGGAAGGGTGAGTTCCATAGAGAACTCTAGAAGGAAGGCTGAGGGAGACTTTCAGCTAGTGGGTACTGCAATGAAATCATCTCATTCTGGTGACAGTGGGGAGGACAGAGTAGGTAGGGAAGAACCGGAGAGTAGGAAAATGGCTTGAGAGTTATTCTAGGAGTTTCTGCAAGTATTTGGCAAGGGGCACTGAAGGCCTACTTGGAAGCCCAAAGGAGGAGGTGGATGGGAGAATTGAGGATTTTCTTTTTTCCAATTAAAAGATGTAATAGTAGAAATGGAGGAACTGAATCAGGGTGCTGGCTTAGAACTCCTGGTGGCTAGTGCTCTCTTCAAATAGAATGGAAGAGTAGAAGTATACGAGGTGATGCCTTTGGAGATAATAGATTCGCTTTGGGGACTATTGGTGTGTGGGTGCCACCTGAAGTGTGAGTAAATTACCTGGGCCGTCTAGAGCATCTAAGGACACCATTCAGCCACTGGACAGTTTGAAAAAGAAGCAAGGACTACAAAGACATAACTGAGTGACTTCTACCGACTTAGAAGTGTTTTTGGGTCCCGCATAGAACTTCATGACTGTTTAGTGCTTCGAAGACACGCACACTGTCATTTTGAAAGTGTCTTATGGTGCTGGTGCACTCCGAATCACAGCACTTTCACGTGCCAGCTTCTGTGCTGGGTTCTGGAGATGTTAGAGGAGAGAGCAGGACAAACTGAACATGATCCACCAACTGACCTTTCGGCTGGTAGGGCCTGCGCGAAAGCATTACTTGTCTTTCGCTATGAGAGAGCTTTAAAAATACCCTAGGCATCTATGGGAAACCAAAAGTTGCAGCTAATCTGAGGCATATTACCGAATGATCATTTCTCCCAAGGGTGGAAAATGGACAAAAATGTAAGATGTATCTTTTACATTAGAGGATGAAAAAATTCCAGAATATCCTTTAGCGAGGGTATCCTTTGTATTAGGGAAAGTAAGGACAACCCAAACCAAGACTAATTCTGGCATTACTTCTAGCTTTGAACCTGGTACTAAAAAACATTTTCATCCTAAAACGGACTTTGATCCCCAATACTAAGCACAGCCCCAGTTTTAAACCTCTAACGCTAACTCTAGCCTTAGCCTCAGTGTTGTCCATTCGTTTTAATCTTAACCCTACAACTGACGTTTTAGGTATTAACCTAATAGGTGGGAATGTTCTTTGGGGCTCTACTAACTGGATAAAACCAAAAAAAATTGACTTGTAGATTAAACAAGTCATCTCAGAGCAGGCTGCCATTATACAGGCTTTAACAGCGTATCTTGGCTCTACCCTGGCGTTTCTGGTGGAGACAGCCAAGGGTATAGTTTCATTCCTCGGGGTCTGTGAGACGCACTTGAGTCTTCCCTCTGACTTCAGTAGGTGTGGCCTAGAAAGAATTGCTATAAAATTCTAGGGACTATTTCCAAGAGGGAAGATTTAAATGGGGAAATATATGTTCATATATAGCTTTCACAGAGTGTAAGCTAAACTTAATTTCAGACTCTAAAAAAACTCCCCAAAGTGCAAGATTTTTCTATTCCTAGAGCCTTCCAGAAGGCTGAGGTCATGAGCTCCTCTACTTACATTTAAATCCCAATGTGACCTTACCTAGATCCGGCCAGCTAGAATTTACCTAGATTAGATTGGTGGTCCCTAGGGTAATATGTGGCATTGGGCTCTGGGGGTTAGAGGCATAATATAAGGTAACACACTGTACTGCACTTAGAAACCCATAGCCAAGCTGAGCAAGAAAAATGCCTAACATACATAATACAAAAAGAATATGATGAGACAGGTAAATTTCAAATTCATAATTTGAAGAAAATGAGAACACAAATGTTCCTAAGTGCTACCATATGAGGCATAAACCTGGGTATTGAAGTGACACAAAGTTATAGATATCAATGGATGCGGTGGGCAATATTTTCTTTCATCTATATAGCATTAGACTTACCATAACTTTGTAACATATATTCAGTTCTTTGTAGGTTTTTAAAAGGGTACACAGGGCATTATTATTTGTATATGCAGAACTAGGCTTACCAGCATTTCTTACTTGTCCCCTAATCCTTCAGCAGGAATGTCATGAGATTCGGACGCAGGTTGCACAATTTAGAATGCAAGAGAAACTCACAGAATAAATAAAACATGGACTGTGCCCTAGAGGACTGAGTAAAGCTTAAGATATAAAGCAAGTAAAACCACTTTGGACTGAGCTGGAAATAAGAGGAAGGCAGGAAGCTGGGCATGGGATTGCAGACAGATGGACAGCGTAGGCACAAAGGAGAAAAAGAAACCTCAGGAGATGTGAGTCTTTGCGTCCCAGCAAAAGTAATGTTATTTGATGTAAGGTTTCACAGAAAAGTCAATAGGGTTTTGAAACAGAGAATGAATTAATGGAAGATGGACCTGACAGTGGGTGAGCCAGGAAGACTTGACAGCAAGTCCTAGAGGCCAGCTGGGTGACATCCGTGTGTGACATCATCAAGGAAGAGTCTGCAATATGCTAGTAGGACTTAAGATAGAACTGAAATAAATGGCCTTACAGAGCAACAGTTTGTTTGTTTGAGTACATGGGGTGAAGCAAGTGGGGAAAAAATGGAAGAAGTCAACGTCTTTAATAACTAGTAAGCAAATCGTGTGCTCTTTCTGGGTTTCTCAAGGAGACATATGTGGTGGAGGTGAGAGCATCCTCATGCAGAGGGCATGGAAATCTGGTTCATATATAGGACTATCATAAATCCATCACTCTTAGTGAAGAAAGGAAAATTTTAAAAGGGCAAGAAAGACTCTGCTTTCAATAACATTCTCTATAACTGCTGAAAAATTGGCAAGTATCTAAATGCTGGGCAATGGGGAAAGAGTTAAGCAAGTTAGGAATAATATTGTGTTGAAAGTAAAACTGTATTTGAAGAGCCTGGGAGTGTAAATGCTCAGAGTATAATGATTGGGAAAAATGGTGGAAAACATGCTCTAAATACCGTAGAAAGGGAGGGAGGCACAAAGTCACACCCCACCCCCACCCCCAACTGATGCACTAATGGCAAGCAATAGCTACAGGAAAGGGAAGAACCAGTTCTCTTTAAGAAGTGGCCTCTGGGAAACCTCCATGCTCCAGTGTGAGCCAAACATCCAAGATGTGTATGGGCAGCACAAATGGAACTCTATGTTTGCTTTGTTTTTTAAATGACATAAAGATGGGTGGGCAGGAAAGTGGGATAGATCTGAGAGGAAGTTAAAATACAATGTATGAAATTCTTAATATTCACAATAAATATGTGAATGAAGCAAAAGGCTGGTTAGAAGCTGTGATCCTGGTGTTCAATATGACTAGCTTATATTATTTTGTACATTTCTGAAATTTCCAAACTTTTTGTAATGGGCTTTTGTAATGAGAAAATATTTAGGAGGAACCATCAGTTTTCAAAGTCTTTAGATGTTTTGTTTCAGAGCAAACAACACACCATGAGCACAGAGGGTGTGTTCAAACTCCACTGGCCTTGGAGAGTTGGAGTTGAATGGAATGGATTCTGAGAAACAGCAAGGAAAGAGAGGTGACCTTCCTAGGAGACAGAGGACACAGATAAAGAAGATAAATGCAGCAAACACAGAGCAGAGATGTGGCTTTGACTAGATGGGACCAGAGCCCTTGTCAGAGGCAGGCTGACCTTTGGGAACTGTTTACAACTCAGATAAATACAGAATCGACTCCGGAAGCAGATAAGAAGACAGTTATGTCCCAGTTGCAAACAATACCTCACAAAATACTTCAGGGATTCCGCTGAGCTCCGTAAGAGCTCTGCCAGGATTCCTCTCATTGCCATCAAGGCTGCAAAACACTCTAACGCGTGTGCATTACTGAATAAAACCAAAATCATCCATCCAGCGGTGCCACAAAATCTCTGAGGAATCGATGTGTATAAATTTATATTTAACAAAAAGTAATATTTCTAATGAATGAGATCACACACGTGCCTTTGGCAAAATAATAATTGAAAGCCAAAATTATGACAATCTTAGAATATTGATATTCACTCACGATGGTGCGTGCTTTCCTGTGTGGCGAGCCAGCACTGGAGCACAAAGCCATCACTCATGTGAGGCAATACTGAGCTGTAAAACTAGCACTGGACTCCAGCATTTCCCCCTCAGTGCGCTACCTCGCGTGACCTTCCGCTATACTGCTTGAAGTGAAAACCATAGCAACGATCTCAGACAGATGAGCTCCAGACAAGTGGAGCCTTCCTTTCTATTTGGCTTTGATTTCACTTATTTTCAAGCTCCTCAAGTACAGGAAAATTTCCACAGGTTATTCTTTTCCTTCTCCCTACAGTTTGCCTGTAGGCCTGCTCTTTGTTTGGGGGCACCCTCCTTTCCAGTATAACACACCTCCAGGAAAACCCCTAAAATAGCCAAATCTAGAAAGGGTCAAGATGTGGCCCTTTGCTTTTCCTTGGGGTTGGCTTGCTGGTAGACGGTCTGTCTACCTGTCTGTGCCCATTTCCTGAGCCATGTTCACATTTGAAAGGGAATAATGAGCATTGCCGTTAGCGATGGAGCCCAAATCCCTTGCTAGGCAGCGTCCAGTAGGACTGCCAGGCTTACAGGAACTGAGTAGGTGTAACTGCTCTAGATAGAGGTGGCTGATTTCCCCCCAGTTATAAGATTTTTTTCCCATCGGGGGCTATCAAAACACAGTAAGAGTGCCTGTTTATCTCTCCATGAAGAAAGCAAGTAGCACGTAGAAAACAAAAACTCATATGCTGACTGTAAAGTTCTAATAAATGAGCCTTAGACTATGTCTGCATCTTTAAAATAACAAAGGAGGACCAGTGATGGGAGAGACGTTTGTTCTTATTTATAGAAATGAAAGAATTACACTTAAGATGGGTTTTTCTACGGCTCACTCACAGTGCATTTTAACCAGTGTGACATCGGGACCTCCATAAGAGGCCACTGTTTGTCTAACTTTAGCTAACCCGTGCACTTCCTGTCGTGTGCTTTGGCTAGCTCTCAGAGCCAAAGGGTCCAATTACCCTCTGGCTAGATTTGGATTCTTCTTTCTCGATCTCTCTCCAGGGGTGTCTCTTCCTGCACGCATTACTTCTGGATTTTAAAAAGCTTGCTTTACTCATAAATTTGTATAAGCAAAACCAGCTCCATCTATCTGAAAATGAAAGAAGAGTTCCTGGATCCTTTGCAGTTGATAACTTCTAAGTTGTTTGATTACATGTACACTTCATGCAATTTGCTTGACAAGTGAGTCAAGACTGTATGTTTTTGATCCATGACTCGGTGTGCAGAGGGAGAGGATGCTGGTGAGGAAAATAATCTGAAGATTTTTGAGGCGAGAAGGGCCTGGCTTTTCACTGTGCTGTGGAGTCGGCTGGGATAAACAGCCATTCACGCGTCCTGCATTTTAAATTCCAGGCACAACCTGAAACCCAAAGAAGAACTTCTCCAAGAGGCTCACAGACTGCGCCTGGTAAGTCACTGCTTCAGAGTGGCACTCTCCCTCCCTCCGTGGCAAGCCACTAGCAAGAGGGTAATTTAAGGGGCGTTTTTGAGTCCTGAGAAATCCCATCTTTTCCACATCCAGGGTTTGGCAAAGTTAAGAATTCTCACATGGTGAGAAAGGAGCCTGGGAACTTTTGAACAAGACTGCTTTGCACATGTTTCCCTTTAAAGAATCAGAAAAGCATTCGTGAGTGTTACCAACCTCACCCTGCCCTGGCATAAAAGTCATATCGTCAGTGGCACGGCAAGATTAAGAGGGTTAATGATATGCAAATTATGCCTTTCTTTTAATATATCCCAGATGTTGGCTCTCGGTATGTAGACTTTTCACGGATGCATGCTGAGGGATGTCATTGTGTATGTGTTCGTGTGTGTTTGTGTGTGAAAGTATGATGGCATTGTGTATGTGTTCGTGTGTGTTTGTGTGTGAAAGTACAGTGTGTGGAGGCCAGAGGACAATCTCGTGTGTCACTCCTCAGGAGCTGCCCATCTTATTTTTTGACAGAAGAACAGCAGACGAGGTAGGTGGGTCAGCAAGCCCCAGGGATCTGCCTGCCCCTTCCTCCTGATGGTAGAAGTATTAGTATGTGCCAGCAACCATGGCTTTTGTAAATGGATCCTGGGGACCAAAGCCAGACCCACAATCTTATAAAGCAAGCGGTTCGGTGGTTGAGCTGTTTCTCCAGCCTAGTGGGATAGTAATTTTTATTAGAAATCTTTTTTTTCTTTTTCTTTTTTTTTCTTTATTACTTTATTCTTGTTACATCTCAATGGTTATCCCATCCCTTGTATCCTCCCATTCTTCCCTCCCTCCTCTTTTCCCCTTATTCCCCTCCCCTATGACTGTTCCTGAGGGGGATTTCCTCCCCCTGTATATGTTCATAGGGTATCAAGTCTCTTCTTGGTAACCTGCTGTCCTTCCTCTGAGTGCCACCAGGTCTCAAGTCTATCTTTTTTTCATCAAGAAATTTATATACACTAATAAATTACGTAGAATATAATTTTTACTGTTTTGCATTATTTAATTGTGGTGTCAGTGTTGAAGGGTTAAGAATCACCTGAAAAACATTGACTTGACGATAAGTCCATTATGAGGAAAACTATAAATTGTAGAACTATTAGACTAACATATCATATGTTTTTAATTTGGGTATTTAAACTTCAAAAGCATAATTGAAAACAAAAACAGAAATAAAATATAACTACAACAAAACCCCACAAAGAACACTTTCCTTTTCCTTATCCTTAATTCCTTTTAGTTTTTTAGTCAACCCACTAAGTTGGCTTTTATATGTCCTTTTCCCTTATCCTGTCAAAGGAAAAACATCAAAATGTGAAATTGTTGCAGTTTATTGGATACCAGGAAGAAACTTGTTTAGCAAATATATCAAGTATCCAGTCTTCTTGTGTATCAGTTGTCAACAGCAAGAAATATCACTTGTTCTCTTGGAAGATGAGCAACCACATAAAATATATACGTTTATAAATAATTAAGTAAAATAACTTTAAATCATACAGCCTTGTATCATGCGGTGCTTGTTCCTAAGGAGAAGGAAGGTATGATTCATGCAATGAGTAGCAATGGCTAGGAACTGTGTCCATGTAGACACAAGGCCAGCTTACTACCTTAGCCACAGTGAGGTGAGAGGGCAGGCTAGGAGGGGGCGAGATTCAGAGCACGCGTAGGCCGTCTGGGTTAGGGAGTGAGTGAGTGGCGCGCTCCTGTGGCTGCGATAGTACGAGCTTCTGAAGAAGAACTCTTGCAGCATCAAGAAATATTATTTTCCCCCTCTCCATCTGGAGGTTTTCATTTCCCTGAGATGTGGGAAGGGAAGAAACCTCCTTGGCCTCTTGGGACACCCTTTGTGCCCCAAAAGAAGGAACTAAGACTCTCAGTATGAGATCCTAAGAAAGCCAGAGCAGGGTTTGGGATTCTAGAGGGTCCATCCTTGAATGGGCCTAAGAAAACATGAGTGTTTCGTGAAGTTTTATGTTGAATTTCTAGTTTAAAAAAAGCCCTGCAACTATCAGCAGAAAAAGACATGAGGGGAAGAGAGAAGCTTTCACACTAAAGCTGCCTTCGGGACCCTGGCTTCTGTCCAGCACGTGCCCCCGTATCTCTGAATGTCCGTGGTAGCTTTACAGAAGGTGTCTGCGTAGAGATGGAGAAAGGAAAAAGACTGAAGTTAGGTTGGTCTGGGTGACGCATCATGTTTGCTGTGAGAGGACAGGGGGTCTGCTGAGATGACTCTGAGATGGCAAAATGAAAGCACAGGTGGAGAACCAGGATCTAGGTGCAGTGGATCGTAGGAAGGAAGACTGGTGTGTGATAGATAACTGGAGCTGAAAGCATAAGGGAGGTTGGATGCCAGAAGTGAAGAAGGCACCAAGAGAGCCGGAAACAGGTTGACAGGAAGGCCTTGTGATGAACTGAACTGATTCTGCTGACACAGTGTGTGTCTGCGTTCTGGGTAGAGAAGCCATGATCATGGTGTCTGAAAGGTAATAGAAGAGAATAGCCAAGCAATGAGAGACATGGGACATGGTTAGGAAATACAGGGAAAAATACATACACACACATACACACATACACACATACATACATACACACATACATATATACATACATACATACACACATACATATATACATACATACACACATACATACATACATACACACATACATATATACATACATACATACATACACACATACATATATACACACACACATACACACATACATATATACATACATACATACACATACATACATACACACATACATACATACATACATACATACATACATACATACACATACATGCATACATACATACACACATACAGACAGACAGATACAAACACACACACACACACACACCATCTCATTGCTGGGTCCTTTGCCTCCTTCATTCTGGGTGCCCACTCAGTGTTGTACTGGTAGGTTTAAGTGTCAACTTGACACAACCTAGAACCACTTAGTAAGAGTCTTCGAGGAATTATCTAGAACAGGCTGGCCTGTGTGCAGGTCTGTGGGGAATTGCCTTGCTTGTTAATTGATGTAGGAAGAAGCAGCCATTGCGGGCAGCACTAAGCCATAGGCAGGGGGCTCTGACACCGTAAGAGAGGAGAAAACTACCCGAGAGCAACAAGGAGGTGTTCATCCTCTCTTTGGTCCCAGATGGTCAGCTCCAAGCGTGTCAGCTGCTGTGTCCCCAGCAACTATAACAAGCCAGGATCAGCCACACATCCCTGATAACCTAACTGAAAGAGCTAAATTAATAGTGAAGCATAGATAAAGGAGGTTACATACATGTAGGTGCGCTGGGAGAGGGGGCGAAAAGATTCAGAGACGGACCCAGCCCCACCCCCTGTCCATCCATCTCCTCTGTCCACCTCTCAGGGCCTTACATTAGGCAAAGTTTAAATAGAAGGCAAGAGAAGTGCTTAATTAAGCAGCCCCATCCCTGAGCCACAGTTGCCTGGCCTCCAGTGTGCCCTGCAAGGTGCTTTGATGAGTCATTTTTATCCTGTGAAATCTCTTTCCTGGAGACAAGTTCTCCCCCTGGCTGACCCCAAGTATCAGTCTTTTCCTTCTCCCAGCATGAAATCCAGGGGAGAAATTCCAATCAGCTGGGGCACCTTAAGTTCATTAGTCCAGATCGCCAGAGACAGGGACACAAGTGTCTCTTTAGAATGCCCTCACTCCTCCCCCGCCTGCCGGGTACAGTCTGTTGTGGGGTTTCCTCTGAGCATGGTGGGTTCCGACAGCTGATTCTTCTGGGGAGTGAGAAGACTTTAACACGTTTTCAAAAATACTCCTTTGAGTACCTCCATCTGGATTCCAAATAGGTGAATGTTGATTTTCTTTGTGGTCATCTTCAATATCTTCTTTCTCTGTTACTCCTTTGACTAAGGCCTGTACCAGATTCTTTTTGCCCAAATGATGTAGGGCCCCTGGATTCAGGCTTAGGGAAATATCAGTCAGGTTTGCAAATGATCCTTCCCACTCTTATCTATGAGCCACTCTCTGACCCAGCGAAACGACTGCATCTGTACCCAGCCATTGACAGATGACTTCTGATGTCATCCTCCTCTTCTCTTGCTCAGCGATGCAAACTGCCGTGTCCAGCGTGTGCTGGGTGCTTTGTTGGGCCTGCTGTAGCTCCTCTTACATCGGCCTTGTGGTGGCATGAAGCATCCCCCCTCCTTTCTCAGGGGCAGGGTGAGGCAGGAGAGGAAGCTCAGCTTTCTAAACTATACACGCCTCAGTGGGATTTGAATTTGATGGTATCTGGAATCTGTTATTTTTTTCAGCCTTTGAGGTAGACCTGAAACAAAACCAGCCACAGCCTAATCATCAGTTAAAAGCAAGATACTAAAGAGAAAGAAACAGTGCCCATCAAATATGATTAAATGAGCTGAGATACCACAAGATTTTACTTTAAGAAAACCTTAATCTTCTAGCTAGTGAGTCCAAAATTGAGTGCATGTAAACATGGATGTTCCTCCTGCCCTGTGGATCCATGTGAGTGTGTATTGGCCTGAGGTGGAAAGCAGGTATTTTCCTAATTACCTCCACCTTATTATTGAGACAGGTTCTCTCACTGAATGTGGAATTCACTGATTTGGCAAGCTCTGGGATTTTCTTTCTTTCTTTCTTTCTTTCTTCCTTTCTTTCTTTTTTCTTCTTTTTATTTATTTATTTTTTTGGTCTACATCTTCCCAAGGTAGGGTTGCAGTCTAGACTCAAGAATTCAAAAACCTCTTTGACACTCACGAGTCAAATATAATATCCTCATTTAAATTAGATGGAAATTTTAGAAAATGAAAAACATTTTTAAAGTGGATTGAATTTTGATTTGTGGAATTACAATCCAGCGAATTATCTGACATCCCACTCGAAGCAAGACTTTAAAAACCCGATGATGGTCTGAGACACTCTTTCCAATCTTCTACCTAAAATGTGTCTGCTTCTGATGGCTGTCTTAGTCTTTTCTCGTCTGCCTTTCATTTGGCTTCTTGTTTGTTTGTGTTTGTCTTTTGAAACACGGCCCAGGCTGGCTCAGAATTCACAGAGAGCCCCCCTGTCTCAGCTTTCCACGTGCTGGGATTTGTAGAGACAATCTAGCCACCACTCCTGGCCTTTTCTGTGACTGCGGCTGAAGGACTTCGATTTGGAAATTACTAAATAATGTAACTTTATTTCCTGTGCTGTTAGCAGCTGCATGTTCTCCGCATCTGGTGGGGGCCTTCTGAGGACTTCTGTGGTGTCGACACATGCTGGGGAGCTATGAGCTAGAGTGCGGTGAAAACCGACCTTCATAGCAAAGGCCCTAATGCAACCCCTGGATCCACACGCCCCTCCCTCAGGCCCGCACCCCAGCAGTGCTATGCTGGTAGATGGTTTTAAGAATACTTGAACTGCCGGGCAGTGGTGGTGCGCGCCTTTAATCCGAGCACTCGGGAGGCAGAGGCAGGTGGATCGCCGTGAGTTCGAGGCCAGCCGGGTCTACAAAGTGAGTCTAGGTCAGCCAAGGCTACACAGAGAGACCCTGTCTCGAAAAACCAAAAAAAAAAAAAAAAAAAAAAAAAAAAAAAAAAAGAATACTTGAACTTCTGTGGAACACATTAAAATAACAATTATGATATTGTAGTCCTCTTACATGTTTTCATTTATCCTGTCTTGATTTTTTTTTTCTTTAAACCTTTAAATAAGTGTCAGCTAGGTAACTCGGGCTTCATGTTTTTCATTGGCTTTCTGATTTTTCTCATCCTTCTGATTTTCTACCTTGTAGATTATAAAGCACCCAGGTGAAAGCACAGAAAAATGCATTAAACCAACCAACAGACTGCTAGTAATTAGAGTGAGAGGGGATAAGAAAGGCTTGATCACTAACGCAATAAACTTTCCGGCCGAGCCAGACTGTTCTATTCATGTAATATCTATATATCTATATATCTTAGATAATGTATGATCTTTAAAAATATCTCAGAGGCATGAAAACAATAAAAATGAATTCTAGTTCATAAGTAATAGCTATACCTGGACAGTTGAGTTTTATTGTGCCTTGTGTGCCACACTAGCTTGGTTATAAAAGCGCTAGTGAATATGCTGCCTGTTGTGTGTATTTGGAAGTTAATGATAGGCTGAACTGTGACTCAAGATGTATTTAAGTTTTGAAGCATTACCCTTGCACTGGTGGCCACTTTGGTATTGAGGACATAGTCAATATTCTACACATTTACAGATTGAAACTTTCCTGGCAGCCGACACGTTAAAAGCCCATGTTGCAGTCTAAGAAATTGTTACCCTTGCCAGCTCAGGGTTGACATGTAAGCTATTTCCTCATTTCTAGTAAAACTCTAGTTTCTTAGAGCCGACTGTTTGCTGGACTGTGTTGTGTCATGTCGGAAGCAGTCACAAAGCAGCATATCAATTACTAGGTGTCCTTCAGAGAGTTCTTGCTTTCCTTGAGGGCTTCATTGGAGTTAGATTGGCTTCCATTTTGTCTTGGCAGAAACCAGAGCCTCAGCAAGGCTGTGCCTGCAGCCTTTGTGGCGCTCATGCAGGTCACGGACACATGAAGTGGGCCTATGACAGCGTTTCTTGACAGCTCTGGCGAAGCCCCACACTGAGGTAATCATTAGCTTTCCTTAGGCTTCGGCTACTGTTGTCCCCCAAGAGAGCAATTGATGCAGCCACATTTTATGTTCAGAGCTAAGGTCCTGATCCACTGAGCTTTCTCTTTCAGACTTAATTGGCGCCAATAAATGTAACTCCTGCCTGGGTGGCCCATGCTTTTTCTTCCTACAGTGCCATTTGGTCAGAGGTGCAGTGATTAGAGGGTGTTGTTTAAATCAATGGCTGCTCATATTTCTCATCTGAGCTTTAACCTCCGTGCTCCCTATGGAAACCCACTTGTCCTCCATTTCCTTCTCTACAAGCTCCTGGTATGGCTCCCTAGGGTGCTCAGAAGGAAGCACCTGCGGTCTGAACACTTGGTCTCTCCCTGGTGGTACTATTTTGGAACTTGAGACTTTTAGGAGGTGAAGTCTCAGTGGAAGAAGAGGGTCATTGCAGATAAGCATTAAGGCTTAAACTGATCCTACTTCCTAGGCACTGTTGGCTTCCTGACTTTGGAATCCATGTGACAAGGTACCACACACTTGTCACCATGGAGCTATCTGTTGAATGCCTTCCCCATCACGCAGACTGCAACTGCTCAAATGGTGAACCTTCCTCCCTTAAATTGCTACTTGTCAGACATTCTGTCATGAAAACAACTAGTGTAGAAGCTGTATGTTTGTTTCTGCCTCAGTTGTCCTGTTTTATACCATATACTTATTCATTCTTTGCTCCTTCTTCTCTTAGGGACTTTTTTTTTTCTCCTAAAGATGATTTTTCATTGACTTTCTGATTTTTTCCACCTTGTCTGGCTTTTGTTTCACTAATCTTATTCTCTGTGACTTTCTCCCTCTCTTCCCAGCCTCCTTCTAATGGCACGCATGTGTTATCTTAGTAAAAGAAGAAAGTGACTTCTCATGATAAAGTCCTTAGTCATTCTACCATATTCTTTGTAAGTGGGCCAGAGCACAAGAGGACTCTTTAGGAGGGCATGTGAAACCTTCAATAGTTCCCATTTCTTGGTCCTTTAAATAAACTCATATTGAAAACTGGTCTCCATTAAGCTATACAGTGTCCGTGAGCCTCTGTGGCCCAGTTTCTCCCAACAAGAGGGGTGGCACATTCTGCTCCAATGAAGTCATTAGGGAAACCATTTTGAGGCGTACATTTTATCCTCATTACAAGATACCCTATAACTGCTACTTTCCATATCTTTGAGAAAAGCGCAGAGTATCACTGTGGGAACGCTTCTGGATTCGCTGATGTTTTTCCCTCACAGATGCCTTGTAAGCTACATAACTCATTTCTCCTGTTTCTATGGGTGGACTACAGCCAGTTAGTTCCTTCTCAAGTCAGCAGTCTTTCTTCCTCGTCTCTTCCCTTTCCTTCCGGTTGCATGGGACTGTCTTCCTAGAAACTGATCATAACCCCTTGAAAACACACTTTCTGCTTTCTTCTTAAAAAAAAAAAAGACGCTCATGTGAATACTGAACAAGAAAAATAAGAAACTTATGAAATAATATATAGGGCATGCCAAGAGCCTGAGGGGGAGCCAAGAAAGATCTAGAAACCAGGAAGTCACCCTAGATTCTGAGATCTAGAAAGAAATAAATCTCAAACCCTAGCTAAAGGGTTTAGCCTTTTTCTTTCCTTCTTCTTTTTCTCCCTCCCCCTTTTTTTTTCCTGATCACATTCCTTTGTAAAGAAAGTTTACTCTGGGTTCTCATTAAAAGCCCAGCAAACTGTGCAACTGTACATTTTTTTTTAAAGGCAGTAAACATACTAGTTACTTCAACCCCAAATAGCTCTTGCTTTTCGTTTTAGTAGATTCAGCTTTTGGAGAACACATGGGAGCATATCTAGTAATCTCCAGAGAAGCATCTGTTCCGTCACAGATTTAGGTTGTTTGGAGGGTTTTCCCGGACTCTGCCTTATTATGTCCTCCGTGTTTCTAGATCGTTGCCAAGGCTACCACTGGCCTTGACTTACTTAGAGATGGGAAGGGTTGATTGTGCTGGTGATACAGTATATTGTTTATTCTTCTCTTCAGTCATCCAAATATTTCCATCGTTTACATGTAAACAGAAGTTTGCTGTTTATTCCTTTGTGTTTGGTTTGGTTCCGATTTTTTTTCAAGTTAAAGCACTCACTGGTTATTTCAAAAGTTGACGTTGCCCCAAGCTGATCAGTTGAATCTAGCATCTGAAACTATGGAAGGTGCCTCCTGAGGAACAATCTACAATGTCATCAGCGTAGATGTGCTGTCTTTTTCTCGGGAGCTAATGTTTCTTCGGGAGTTGAAAGTCAAGCAGCAATGGACTGAACTAAAAGGGTTTTTTTCTTTGTTCAACGCAGATGGCTCTTGCAGTCCCAACATGTTCCATGTGGCTGACTAGCAGACTTGAGAACACCAAAAAGAGAAAAAAAAAGAAAGACACACAGTGGTTTCTTCTTACTTAATTTATCCTGCTCTTACCGTAATCAGTAGTAAATAACAAGCATGTTCCTGGAACGTTGCCTTTTGTCAGAATTGCCTGGAAGACATGTTAAAATACATATTGCTGGGCTTTCTCTCTGCAGTCTCCACTACAGCCTGATCTAGGAAAGCCTGGTGATTTGCATTTTAATGAGCTCCCCGAGTGCTGCCACTGCTGCTCCTGTAGACAGAGCTTTACGAACTAGTGTTCTAATTACAGCCCTACACTGTGATGATGGCGCACGGTGCCTCAGATCACCTTCTATTTTTACCCTATATTGTGCAAGAGAAATGGAAAGATCACCCTGGGAGTTTACCATTTATGTAAAGATTACAATCTTTACCTATTGAGGAAGATGTTATTTGTAAGAAACCTAATGTCGCTTAACCTTCAAGGTATAGCAGGGCATGTGCCAAAACAGCCGAGCTTGCGTAGCTGGGAGGTGAGCTCCAGCCTGGCTTTTGCTGATGGGCCAAGGCTTAGTGTGTGAGCTAGGCTGTTCTTCAGCCTGAGTCCCTTATAAACAAACCTGTTGAATCAGCAAGCCTGTTGTAAGGTCCATGCGCATGGACTGCTTAACAATCTGCATTTAACTAGCTGTCACCTACCCGGCTCAAAGGTTGGGTGCTCTGTGTCCTTCTTCAGCCAAAGCGCAGGACAGGAGGCATCTTTCTTTGATATGTTTACTTCTGGAATTGAAAATCAACCGGGTCTCCCCAAATTTCTATTCAAAGAAATAAATGATGTAATAGAATACGCTTTTCATGACTCAGCTTTACTTTTCTCGCACTTAACTGTTAGGTGTTTCTTTTCTTTTCTTTTCTTTTCTTTTCTTTTCTTTTCTTGTTTTCTTTTTCCATATGATGTGTCATCTCTTTCTAAAGCCTACAAAGACACAAGAGATCAAGGATCTGTCACATACACAAGCTCACGCCCTACAGAAAGAAAGAACAAGGGCTGAGGAGATGCTTCAGTAGGTAAAGCACTTGGCATACAAGGGTGGGTACCATAGTTTTCAGAACATAAGATGAACTTTTTCTCCGCAAAAGTGTCAGGAGGGGCAGGGATTAGGCTATGCGTTATAGTCCAATTGTTTTTACTGTTTTTCTTTTCTTTCTTTCTTTCTTTCTTTTCTTTTCTTTTCTTTTTTTTTTTTTTTTTGGTTTTTCGAGACAGGGTTTCTCTATGTAGTGTTGGCTGTCCTGGACTCACAGTTTTTCTTGTTTTACTGCTCTGAAAACCGGGTGTGTCTTATGGTCAGGTGTGTCTCATAGTCCAAAAAATACAGTACCTGAGTTTGGATTCCTGGGACCCTTGTAAGACTGGCCACAGAATTTGCATCTATATCTATAATCAATATTTCTACTACAATGCGGGAGGAGGCAGCTAGAGAAGCAGAAGAGCTCATAGGCCAACCATCCTGAGGTGCCTAGTGGCAAACAAGAGGCTAGGACCAACACCCTGTGCTATCCTTAGACAACCACATCCCTTCCTACATCAAACCCGCACACAAACACACCCATCACATGCACACCAAAGATAGATCCAGAGACCCACACTGCTGCAGAGTCGCTGTGGGCGTGGGACCAGTGGGTGTGGCTATGGAGGCCAATCCCTCAGACTTCAGTGTACAGCGAAGGAAGATGAGCCACGTACCACACAGGGAAGAGGAACTTCAGAATCAGCATCTCTGGATGCGCAGAGCTGATGAGCAATGGGGCTAGTTTGGATATTAAGCACACGCAGCAGCAGAAATGCCTACATATTTATTTTTCCTCCCAAACATCTGGTGTTATACAGCGTGAGGTACACATGAAAAGGTTGTGGAGTCACTGTTACTCAGCCCGGGCTTTAGGTGAACAAATTGGCCCAGCCAACAAGCCAGGCAAGGAAACCTTGGTAAAATGAGGCATGTTCTGTGTGCTTCTGGTGGGTTGTCAGGGTTGGCTCTTAGATATTCAAGCCGGAACTGGACACAAGGATAGAAAATGTCATTCAGTAGGAGGCAGGGAGCACTGAGAAGACATTGGCTTTTCTTCATATATACATATGAATATATATATACTTTTAAAGATTTATTTATTTATTACTTATACAGTATGCAGCCTGCATGTGAGCCAGCATGCCAGAAGAGGGCACCAGATCTCATTATAGATGGTTGTGAGCCACCATGTGGTTGCTGGAAATTGAACTCAGGACCTTTGGAGGAACAGCCTATGAGCTTTCTCTCCAGGCCCCGTTTTTATATTGTTTTAACCACCCATTTCTCTCTTTCTTCAACATAAAATGGGTATAAAACTTGAACTGAAAACCCTTGCTGTCTTCATAACTTGACCCTAGTAGACGGCTTCCAGGTTTTTCCGTCTCTGAACCCTCTGTCTCTGTCTCTGTCTCTCTGTCTCTGTCTCTCTCTGTCTCTCTCTGTCTCTCTCTCTCTCTCTCTCTCTCTCTCTGTCTCTCTCTCTGTCTCTCTCTCTGTGTCTTTCTCTCCCTCATAGTTGTTTAACTGTCCCCTTGTCCCAACCTAGACTCACTTAGAGAGTCTCATGAGTTATTGCTAATATTGGGTTGACCTGTGGGCATGTTTGTTGGGATTATCTTAATTAATTTAATTGATGTGTGAAGACACAGCCCATTGTGGGCGGCCATTTCCTAGGTGGATAATGAACTGTATTCATGAACAAGTCGAGCTGAGCACACAACATGTGAGCATGTGTGTGCTCATTTCTCTCTGTTCTTAAGTGTGGATGGGATGGGCCAGCTGTTTGAAGTCACTGCCTTGACTTTCCCATAACGACGACTGTCCCCTGGAATTGTGGGCTATAATAAACCCCTTTCTCCCAGAAGTCAGTATGTGTCATTACAGCAACAAACATGAGGCTTTCTCCCTCCTCTCACTTTCCCTTTACCAGTTTCTAGGGGAAAATGGCTCACTCAACTTTAAGTGGTCAATTAGTATAACTTTTCCTACTGTCCTCTCCAAAATATAGCAAAGATAAGTGCTCTACCAACATTGCATGCAAAATCATTATGAAAATGTCACTTTTTGGACTGTGAGTAAAGACTCAGGATAATAGATGATATAGTGTTTTGCTCCATAGATTCAGTAGGCACTAGATTATTAACTGTCCCATTCTCCAACAAATTTAATGTTGTAAAACATGACAATGTATTTTATTTTTAAAGGGGTTTATTATTATTGTTATTATTATTATTATTATTATTATTATTATTATTATTATTATTATTATATTTATTAATAGATTTATTCATTTATTATTATGTATTCAGTGCTCTGCCTGCATGTACATATGCAGGCCAGAAGAGGGCGTCAGATCACATTATAGATGGTTGTGAGCCACCATGTGGTTGCTGGGAATTGAACTCAGGACCTCTGGAAGAGCAGGCAGTGCCCTTAACCTCTGAGCTATCTCTCCAGCCCCTGACAATATATTTTTACACTTGATCTCAAGGCAATGGCTTATTATATATTTATTAAAAACAGAATGCTCTGTGCCTGACAAAAAAGGTCTACTTTTTTTTCTTGTAAGCCCTTAAGGTTTTGAAAATTAAAAAAAAAAAATTCTTTGAAATGTGTAGAACAAAGTCTGGGAAGCAAAACAAACTAAAAGCAAGATAGAGCTAACTGTCTAACAAGCTATTAGTGAACAGGTCACATTACAAGCTTGGCGTAGGAAATGCAAGATAAGGAATTATCTTTCTTCCTTAAGCCTGCATATCTGGAGCTGTGAGGATATCCCCCCAAAAAACGTCAGCTGGTCTTGGCACAATACACAAGTCTTGCCTTGTTCTGGCTTGACATCATGTCTAACAGTCAGTCTGACATGTGATTACACGGAGGTTGAACAGGCTTGCAGTTCTATCCTGTCCTGGAAATGACCCTGAGAAACAACTGTGCGGTGAGACGCTGCTCTGGAGACTCTCCTTGGTGCATGCTCCATGGTGCACGCCTGTGGCAGTTCAGATTCATGTGTTGCCATAATTGCATCCCTCACCCTCTACAGAAAGATGCTCTAACGTAGGCATGGAGTTAGAGAGCTAGAGTCTTTGCCGGAGACCCCATAGACTCTGGAGTCCTGGGTGGTCGCAGAGGACCCAGTAGAACCCAGCAATGACCTTACAAGAGACCTTATAGAGAAGCCATGTCAGGCGAGGTCTCAGGCAGGTCTTAGGACCTTTGGGGTCCAGCCCCTGGGATCTTGCTGACCTGATTTGGAGGATGACTGCCGTGCCAGCCTCTCCTGATAATGACTGCTTTCTTCCTGACTTTAGTGTGTGAGGATGAGATGGAATGGTGGTGCTGCATTGAGCCGTGTTTTACAATAGAAAGAACACTGAAAGGATAGTGAAATGGTAAGTCTGTTTTTCTGTTTGGGAGGAACAACACACAGAGCCACGGAACTACGTAACTACTACATATTAGTTGGTTTACGAGCACCTTCTTTTCCACCAGCTCATCTGTGGTCACTGGTTTGATGATCCCTTCAGAAAAACAGACCTGGGAATCCCTTTGTTTTCCCTTTAGCCTTGGAGGTAGAGGCTGAGAGACAGCCTTGTGGTGAGGGGTCAGAGAGGGGACTCGGTGAGAAATGGTAAATCTTTAGAAATTTACACACTTTTATTTGTCAATGATGCAGATCAATAGAAATGTGGAGAGTAGGGGAGAAAGAGCAGTTTTTCCCCCAATATCCTCATTGTTAGAGAATGCCACAAGCAGAGGCTGAGATGCCTGGTACTCACCTCAGGGTCACTAGATACGTAGACTGTGCACGAGGCAAGAGAAGCTTTCCTCCTGCCTGTGAGCTTCAGAGGATACCACAAAACTCCATCACCCGAGGAAGATATCATTTGAATAAATGTAACATTTAGCCGGGCATGGTGGCATACACCTGTAATCCCAGCACTTTAGGCGGCAGAGACAAGCAGATCTCTCTGAGTTCGAGGCCATTCTGATCTATAAAGGAAGTTCAGAACAGCCAAGGCTAAAGATAGAAACCCTGTCTCAGAAAAAAATAAATAAATAAAAATAAACAAAAGAAATTTAAATATAAATAAATAAATAAATAAATAAATAAATGTAGGCGGATCTCTGTGAATTCAAGGACAGTCTGCTTGCTCTACAAAGTGAATTCAGAACAGCCAGGACTATAAGAGAAACCCTGTCCCAAATAAATAAATAAATAAATAAATAAATAAATAGGTTAAAATTTCAGAAATCATTGTTATTTACCTTGGTCACTACAGTTATGTGTGTCTCCCCGGCCTCACCTTCATCCCACTAATGCACTCTCTTAGTGAGTTAGACTAATAGGAAAAAGAGAAATGATCTGTGAGGAGGTGATGTAAAACACAGTTCTCGAGGCAGAGGCCAGGGACTCCAGACTGGGTTGGTTTTCATTTGTCCCAGGGCCATGTGAAGCATAGCTAGGTCAAGGGTAAGCAGTTCATGTAATCTTTGAAAAGGTGAGACAGGAATCCCAATACTTTCAAAACTGTGACTAGGACATGTAAACTTGGGTTTGGTTAGGATGGGTGGTAGTTTAAATGATGGCTTCCCAAAGATACGCCACATCCTAGTCAATAGAACCGTGTGTGTGTGTGTGTGTGTGTGTGTGTGTGTGTGTGTGTGTGTGTGTGTGTGTATGTGTGTGTGTGTGTGTACGCGCGCGCCTGCACATGAGCACATATGGGTGTGGACAGGCCAGAGGCCAGCCTGAAGTGTCTTTCTCAGGAAGCCTAGTCACCTCCCTTGAAACAGGGTCCGTCAGTAGCCTGGAGCATCATCAGATGTTCTTAAGTCCCCGACTAGCAAGTGCACTGTGTTGATCGCCATAATCAGTGGGAAACCCTGACTAGACCCACTGTGATCTGGGGCACCTGCCACACACCCCCAGCCAGCAGGCTGTTGATGTTCACATCCTGGGGCTCAGAGAAGTGCTGATGAAGACTGGGTCAGTGCTGTGGGTGTCAAGGAAAGAGGGAAGCAGAAGCGAGTGAAGTGGAGGGCGGGTCAGAGTAGAAACGCGTTAGAGCTGATGGAGACGTTTTTACGTAGAAGATGATATTGTTCTTAGGTTCAAGTGAAAATACATCAGAAAGTCATTTAGTGGCTATAAAGTTTCCATAATGTGTTGGCTCTGTTTCTTAACAATTAAACTTTATTATACAGCCCAACTAGTTCACACACACACACACACACACACACACACACACACACACACACACACATACACACACAGTTTAAAGAAAAACAGGAGTAAACCTTCCGGTATCCGTTCCAGGAGACGGGTCCCTAGGTGTCTCTGACCTGCGAGCTGGTCCACCCTGTATGCTGATCCTCTTCCTGATCCACGTGTGCTCGAGCCCGGCCTCAATCTACTACTCCTCTCTGTCCTCTCCGTCTGCTCGTCTCTCATGTACAAGGGACGGTTCTCCTCTCCCATTAAAGATCGATTAAAAACACAATAGTCCAGGTGGAGTCCCTCGGTCCCCTTCCTAAATTCCGGGCCCAGGATGGCTCCACCCAGTCTACCTCAAGGTTAATCTCAGGGAGTAGCCGTAGTGTGTCCAAGGGCAAAGCCCGCCAAGACTGCTTTCACCTGTGACAAAGCTTACACTCCTTCCCACAATAATGGCATATTAATAATGTTTATATTTAGATTAAGATCCGTTATACTACACACAGTATGATGATCTACTTATGTGATAAGAATGTAGTAATTGTATTGGTAATTAGCTGTATGAAGCACTTGCGTGCTAGGCACTATGGGAAACATGTTACACTGGATGTTTCCTTTAAAAATATTAGATAAGGATGGAGTAATATCTACTGCTTCACAGCAGAGGCTCCAGATGCCTATCCAGCCGATGGAGGGATGGCTACCAGCTGCTCAGATGGGTCTCTAAGGATTAAGTCCTCCAGCTTGCCACATTAAATTCCACTCATGCCGCACACAATCCCAGCTGTTGTTAGAGCAACATTCGCCCTGTGGCCAAGCCAAAGCCACTCACTTACAAAGGAAACAACTGCCGAACTCCCACAGTAGGGCATCGCTCAGATCTTGGGAAGTGAGAAGTCCAGTTCTGTCAGCTTCTCCTAACAGCCTACTCTTAATTTTCCACTAGACTTCACCCCCCCGGGGGCCAATCCTTGGGAATAAGTAAAACCCAGCGGTGAAGTCGGGAGGTCACAGACTAAACGTGGTGTGCCCTGGGAAGGAGTTGGCAGAGCCCTGATTTCTGATGGTAGGAGGTTGTACTTCTCTCCGTATCTTGCTGAGCCTTGGGTGGGGGGTGGGGGGGTGGGGGGGCTAGGGGGGTGGGGGGGGGCAGGGGGGATTGTTGAAGGTGCCCGTCCTTATGTTGTCACAAATCCTGGGGTGCCATGCGAGTAGAACAGAAAATCACAAGTAATACAAAAACACTAAAAGCTGATAATAGCCACAGCAGGCGGGAAAGCACCTCCTGTTCCTGGGCCTGTAATGGCTGGAGGGAAGGCAAGGTCAACATGGGGAGTGGTCTGTAGGAGAGTCTGACTCCTGGATATGCTCTTGCCATTAGCTGGCCAGAGATGAATGTTTGGGCTGGTTTAAGGGTCTCTGGAAAAATGTAGAAAGGCTCCACGTCTACACCTAACGTGTCTTCCAATCCAAGCTTTGATGGGGGTGCCTCAGAGTCCATTTGAGAATGTGTGTCTCTCAAATTAAATGCCCAATGAAGCTCTGAGCTCTAAGGAACCAGAGATGGCTGGTCTCACACCACCCAAAGGAGACAGAAGGGAGAACCTACTAATGCAAGTGGCCATGCGGTTAGCCATGGGCAGGCAGGCCTCTACCCAGCTTTGCTACCAACCACCCAAGGCTCCCAGGGGAATAGTGCCGCTGACAGTAGCAAGAAAGGAGTCCTTAATCCTCATAGAATTCAAGTCACACACCTGGGAGACAGTTCGAAGTTTAACTCTGCCTTAAAATTGTCTTATAGTCAATGGCTAGTGAAATAGCTTCTCTGGCCTCAGCAGCCTCAAGGTTCAAATGACATAGTTGTAAAAAAAAACAAAAAACAAAAAACAAAACAAAAAACCAGGCCTGGAGAGCTGGCTCAGTGGTTAAGAGCACTGGCTGCTCCTCCAAAGGTCCTGAGTTCAAGTCCCAGCAACCACATGGTGGCTCACAACCATCTATAATGAGATCTGGTGCCCTCTTCTAGTATACATGCAGGCAGAACACCATATATAATAAATAAATGAATACACACACACACACACACACACACACACACACACACACACACAAAAAAAAAAAAGCCTTCATGCACATTCCCCAAAACCAAAGGGTGAGGTTCAATAGCACAGTCTTCGTTCCCAGAGCATAATGCCATATCACTTTGGGTTCCAAATCTCTACTACTGCTGGTGTCTTTCAAGCACAGACCAGAGGACATCAGCCCCTGAACATCAGAGCAGTGTCCACATGGCTGGGGCATCTGGGATGCTGACAAGGCTGTGGTGGCAGGTAAGATATCATTAGCTTTCCTCATAGCATGGCACACATAACTAATAAAGCAGGGTATTATTTTCCTCAAAAACCCCTTCAACATGAAGCTCCTAGAAGGCACAAAACTAGAATAACAAATAAGAATAGGCTTGCTTCTCTCATCTCGTTTTTTGCAGCTTGATACTCTTTGTTATACAGCACCAAAATTGACAGGATTTCTTTTTTTTCTCCATTTTTTCTTATTTAACACATTTTTTATTGAAAAGTAAAATCATTCTTATTATATCTCAATTGCTATCCCATCCCATGCATCCTCCCATTCCTCCCTCCCTCCCGCTTTCACCCCATTCCCCTTCCCTGTGACTTTGACTGATGGGGACCTCCTCCCCCTGAATATGATGCTAGGATGTCAAGTCTCTTCTTGGTAGCCTGCTATCCTTTCTCCGAGTGCCATCGGGCGTCCCCATCAAGGGGACATGGCCAAATATGGGGCACCAGAGTTCATGTGAAAGTCAGTCCCCAGTCTCCACTTAACTGTGGAGAATGTTCTGTCCCTTGGCTAGATCTGGGTAGGGGTTTGGTGATGAGTGCATGTATTGAATTGACAGGTTTTCAATGGGAAACTCAGCTCTTATAGGAGATGACTGTATTCTAATTAGGGACTTTGAGTAATTTAATTATTTAGGCGATGGTTATGATATTAATGAAGACATGTGTCCTCCTAATTTAGCACTGGCTAAGTAGTAGTGAATTTACCATATAAACATATTACTTGGAGAAGACAGACAGTTAACGTGTGGCTGGGCTTCTCTTTGGTCCCTGGTACAAACTGAGAGCAGTTACTCATGACACTGTGATAATATTGTTTTCTCAGTTCTGAGTAATGCTGTTGCTTGCACCTCCTTTGGGAGATTTCCATAGCCTAACAGAGTTTCCCAGCAGTTGGCACCAATTATCTCTGACTTAATTTAATTCATTTGCTTTCATTTAGATTGCTTTGCAACAGTCTAAGTTATTCACCCTTCTCCTAGAAAATGCTCACCAAAATTATTGAAAGGCAGCCGTAACTTCCTTTTCCGATGAGGACTAAGAATTCTTCTGAAATGTCTGTATCCAGCTGGGTTACAAATTCTTCTGGGACTGTATTGCGTCATACCCTGTGAACTTTTCATACTCTTCCTGGAATCATTTCCAAGTCATCTATGTTTTTAACAAATGTGCCATCCTATCCACAATAGCATCACAATTTGGTGGACTTTCTTTGTGTATGTGAAGATTCAGGGTCTGAGTTGCCTCTTGAGTCCCTTTATTTGAGACTTTGTTTTCTCTACCTCTCTCTCTCTCTCTCTCTCTCTCTCTCTCTCTCTCTCTCTCTCTCTCTCTCTCTCTCTCTCTCTTTCTCTTATTTATTTGATTAATTCATTTAGATTACAACTCAATTGTTATCCCATCACTTGTATCCTCCCGTCCCTCCCTTCTGCTTTTACCCTATTCCCCTCTCTGTTGAATAGACTGTTCATCTTTCCTCACTGAAAGACAGTTCTTCCCATTGACCATAGTGAAGAGCAGAGAAGACGAAACATATGGAGGCGTATTAGTTACTTTTCACACTGTTGGGGTCAAACAGCCAGAGCCAGCACACTGAGGAAGGAGAGCTTTACTTTGAGTCCTGGATTTGGGATATTCAATCCATTATGTCACGAATGGCATTGTAGTTAAGGTAGCTTATGCTGGTGAAAGCTTATGGTATGTGTATTTTTTGGTTTGTTTGTTTGTTTTGTTCTTGGTCAGTCAGGAAGCAGATAGTTCAGGTGGGAACCAGGAGTGAATAGCACCTTTAAGGCCCACTGCATTAGCCCACTTCTGCTAGGTATACACCACAGTACCAGAGACCCCAAAGCCTTCCCAAAACATCAGCATCCACAACCGGGGCCAAGTGTTCAACCACATGAGTGAGTCTGCCAGAAACATTTCACACTCAAAAACAACAACAACAACAACAACAAAACAAAACAAAAACAAAAACAAAAAAGACAAAACAAAACAAAACCATTCACATGAAAGACACTCAACTGAGGAAGACTGATTGGGTATCAGAATAAGACAGGAAAGGCCAACTTTTCCTTATAATGCAGCAAACCCCTCTGAGAGATCTGAGAGAAAGCTAGTCCAAGAAGAACATGGTAACACACCTCCTCCACTTTGAAAGACATTCTTGATGGGGCGGGGGGAAGGGAGCCAAACACACCCACATCTGGGACACCCAGTGGTGTACATGGGACACTTTGGCATAGAGATGGAGCTGGGACAGGTGGGACCCAGAACATGGAGTGTTGGTTTAGGGTTGACATACAGAGGAGACTGGCTGTGGAGCTCATAAAGCTGGTACTTCACACATATGAGACTCTTCCAAGACCCTGGGGACAGTCTTCGAAACATGTTCACATGGTCAGATGTTCTTGTGAAATATGCTTTACAAATCTTTACAAAATTTTAAGGTCTTTTGGTTGAGACCTCTGTGCCTAGCCCAACCTTTCTCTCTTCTTTCTTATGCAAGTATGCTGACAGTGGACTGAGAGCTTGTGGCTCCATGTGAGGAAAGTAGAGTTAGAGGTACACATGATTGGCTGTAGTGGGCTACTGAGGAAGTTCATAGCCATTTGTGCATAGGGCTAAGCTATTGCTGTCTCGACGTGGACATAAAATCTAAAAACCCTCTTGCTCTGTCCCTTGCTCTTTTTGCTGTGATGGGTGGGCATAGAGCCCATAGCTCAGCACTGTGATAGGGACACGTTCTACAGGGCAGCACTGGTGTGATGGGTGGGCATAGAGCCCATAGCTCAGCACTGTGATAGGGACACGTTCTACAGGGCAGCACTGGTGTGATGGGTGGGCATAGAGTCCAGAGCTCAGCACTATGATGAGGACACGTTCTACAGGGCAGCACTAGTATGGCGAAATAGTGCAGAAGACACTAGCGTTTAACATGTGGAACAGAAACTCAATGAGCAATTTTTGTTATCCAACATGCAAAGTGATAGATAATTCTATAGTAATTCATCTGGTCACGCTGGAAGTATTGAGCTAGGGAGGTAATTCGGTGAGAAAACGTTTGCCTAGCATGCACAGGGCCCTGAGTTTGATTACTGGTACCAACCTTTCCACCAAAAAAGAGAGACATAGAAGAGATACTCTGTTGAGAATAGATTGAACCAGGGCTAGAGGAATGGGTCAGCTTGCCGCCCAAACATAAGGATCAGAATCCAGTCTCCAGCACACCACGCGTTATTGCAACTCTGCACTGAGGGCTGTGGAGACACGGGGCTAACTGGGACTTGCTGGCTGGCAGCCTAGCTGTAAAATCCAACTTCAGGTTCAGCAGGAGTGAGGCGGGGAAGAGGACACAAAAGGCTTCACTGGACGCTGAACACACATGCAGGCAAGCATACAGGAACACACATGTACATATCACACACACACACATACACACACACACACACACACACACACACAACTTGTCACATCCACACAAATGCATATACACAAAGACAGACAAAAAAGAGTAGATGAAACAAACCGCACGTTTAAAATACTGGAAGCATTGAGCAGTTGATAAGGAATGGGTGGAGTGAATGGGTGGTCAGCTTCATGAGTGTGTGAGACACAAGCCTGTCCCAGTGCTGCAAAGGTGATTTTATCTATATGCAACTGTATACAGCTGATGCACTTTAGCATTTCACGCATCTCAGGATACCTTGGTGTAGTTTATTCTATCAGTCTACTGGCTCCAGAGAAAAGAACTTGGAAAACAGTCATTGACACAACGATCTAGGGATAAAACCCTGGAATTCATTCACTAATAATTGGTCAACATGCATAAGCAAAGGAAATTTTTGGTTAAATGCTCACACAGCTTTGTACAACAAGGTGACACCCTAGATCAAAAATCCATCTGATTTATTTAATTTGTTTTATGTATGCGTGTTCCGCACGTGTGTATGTATACCGTGTGTGTACCTGGTGCCTCACAGAGGTCAGAGTGGGCATCGGATCCCCGGGACCTGGAGTCAGGGGTGGTTGTAAGCTACCATCTGAGTACTGAAAACTAAACTCAGGTCCCCTGCAAGAGTAACAAGTGCTCTTAACTGCCGGGCCAGCTGCACAGCCCAGGGAATGCATTTGAACTGTCCCTGTGTATCCTTAACTTTGAGTAAGCGTGATGAATGTTTACTGTTTATATTAAAATTCAAAATGCAATATCAAAGAAGTAGCCTACTATAGTCTCACTATAAGCTGAAGAAAAGCAGACCGGATGTAAAAAAAAAAGTTTTCCTATGTATCACTACAGAAAATATGAGATTTATAATAAAAAAGGGCATAGGAGAAAGTAAAAACTACTATAAAAGGCAAGAAATCAAGACACAAAACAGGAAAGAAAACAGTAGAAAAACCATGAAAGTAATAGTAAAAGGCAGTTTTAAAGGTGTCTTTATTATTCTGTTTACATGTGTATATGTGTGCCTACATGCGTTTATGTGCACTGCATGCACACAGGATCCACTGGGACCAGAGTTGTGGGAGTTGTGAGTCATTTGTGAACCCTGGGAACCAGATCTGGGTCCTCTGCAGGAGCATCAAGTGCTCTTAACTCTGGGGTCGCCTCTGTAGCCCCCAAAAGACATTTTATATAAATAGTACACAAAGACCAACAGCAGCTTTAGGCAGATGTGTTCGCTGATAAACAGTGTGCTCTCTCATGATAGATTTTTTCGGTTTTCTACACTTTTTATACAAGTCTACATTGAGTATAACAGACATGAACTGAGTACAAAGACTGGGTGTTTCTTTTACAATGAGAGATTCATTTATCTGTGCCTATATCCAATAAAGTCAGCCATAGAGCATCAGAGTCATTTTGAGAGGGGAACAAAAAAGCCATGGCACTCTTCCAAAGTATGAGTCATTGCGTCGCCTGATCTTTTCCAAGAAAAATCTGCCTTCGAAGGACAAAGTGGTGGATTCCTGCATCCATTAGCACGTTTATGTTTTAGAACAGCCCGTTGCATTAGGAATACAGCACAAACCACAGTGAAATTTACTACATTTAAACAAGGAACAAGAAAGACTGTAGAGGGTTTGGGGGGCATGGAACGAGGGCTCCAAGGGTTAAGAGCACTGGATTCTCTTACAGAGGACTTAGTTTCACTTCCCAATACCTATGTTGTAACTCACAATTGTCTGTAACTTCAACTCACCTGCTTCTGCCTATATTGCATGCGGTGCACAGACATACATGCAGGCAAAAAACCCATACAAGTAATATAAAAATAGATAAATTTAAAAAATTTTAGATAAATTTTTTAAAGAAAAGAAGCAATAAAATTCACTCTAATGTCATGAGTTTTTAAAAAATTATTTATTTGTTTGTTTGTTTGTCGTCAGTAAACTATATCTAAACATTTTAAATGTGAATGCCAAATTTCAATATCTTTCATTATTTTTGACTTAAGTGGATGGGTTTTTATCTAACAATTTATTTATTTTTATTTTCTGTGCGTTGGTGTACCAGGGTCCACAGACACCTTATACAGAAGTGATGCATCTTTGAACTCCTGAGCAAGCTATGAACTAGGCATTACACTGATTCACTAGGCGGCACAGGGAAGCTCAGTGAGGTGGGCAGTTGGTCTGTCGTTCCCCAGTCAGGAGCAGAACCATATTACCTCGAACCTCTGACTTCCACACTGTGCCCTGAACCCCTGTGGGAGAAAATGACAGCACAAAGATTGTCCTAGGGATCCCAGGAACCAAACACACAAAATTATGCCTATGTGTAGACCTTGTCAACACAGCCTTGGTCGGGAGAGACGTAGGGAAAGCAGCATTACCACTGGCCAGCTGCTTAGAAAGCTTTGTAACTATTCTTGTTCTAAATATGCCACACAAGTGGAGTCCTCCCAGACTATTCAGTATTTCTAAATTCTATTTGAATCAGTACAGATCATATTTCTCTCTGGCTTTGAATAGGTAGAATTTATTCTCTCTTCTCTCTTAAAATCAGAGAAAAGACTAGATATTGTCGTAAAGGAAAGGAGACTAAAAACCACAAGGAATGAACACATTTGAATGAGTGACCTTTAAGTAAAAATCGGCTGTCTCCTCCTGAGACTTGCAGCTTTTGAACATTTTAAATATGTTTATGCTCTAATTATTTATTACTCAAATACCTATCTACTTCCCACATGCCCTTCATCATCCTAACACAGTTTATTCTCCACGGTAGATCACAAAGACCACACGCAGTTTACCCTTGCTTATTTTGCACTCTTAAATTGCATCCAATCCCTAACATCCATTTCTCTTTTTTAGGCTTATTCTTAAATATTTTATTTATTTTTATGCTAGTATGAATTGGATTTTTAATATATTTTATTAATTTATTCATATCACATCTAAATTGTTATCCCATCCCTTGTATCCTCCCATTCCTCCCTCCCTCCCATTTTCCCTTTACTCCCCTCCCCTATGACTGTGACTGAGGGGGACTTCCTCCTCCTGTATATGCTCATAGGATATCAAATATCTTCTTGGTAGCCTGCTATCCTTCCTGAGTGTCAGCAGGCCTTCCCATCCAGGAGATGTGGTCAAATATGGGGCACCAGGGTTTGTGTGAAAGTAAGATCCCACTCTCCACTCAACTGTGGAGAATGTCTAAAGAAAGCGACAGCCTACAGACTGAGAAAAGATCTTCACCAACCCTACATCTGACAAAGGTCTCATATCCAAAATATATAAAGAACTCAAGAAATTAAACACCACCAAACAAAATAACCCAATTGAGAAATGGGGCTCAGAACTAAACAGAGAATTCTCAACAGAGGAATATCAAAAGGCTGAGAAACACTTAGAGAAATGCTCAACCTCCTTAGTCATCAGGGAAATGCAAATCAAAACAACTCTGAGATTCCATCTTACACCCATCAGAATGGCTAAGATCAAAAATTCAAGCGACACCACATGCTGGCGAGGATGTGGAGAGAGAGGAACACTCCTTCATTGCTGGTGGGAATGCAAACTAGTACAGCCACTTTGGAAATCTATCTGGTGCTATCTCAGAAAGCTGGGAATAAGGCTTCCTCAAGACTCAGCTATCCCACTCCTTGGAATATACCCAGAAGATGCTCCAGCACACAACAAGAAGATTTGTTCAACCATGTTCATAGCAGCCTTATTCATAATAGCCAGAACATAGAAACAGCCTAAATGTCCCTCAGTAGAAGAATGGATAAAGAAACTGTGGTACATATACACTATGGAATACTACTCAGCTATTAAACAAGGAATTCCCGAAATTTGTGGACAAATGGACTGAACTACAAATGATCATAATGAGTGAGTTAATCCAGAAGCAGAAAGACTCAAATGGTATATACTCACTTATATCTGCACACTAGGCCAAGGGGCATGTCCCATGAAAGTCTTCACTGACCAGGAAAATGGGACAGAGGGTAGGACATCCTATTGTGACTCTAGGTGAGAGAAGCATGGGAGAATGGGGAAATAGAAGGATTCAGAGCATCCTAGAAACCTACAAGAAGAACATTATGAAAGGGGGATCTGGGCCCAGGGGTCCTGCTCAAACTATGACACCAGCCAAGGACAATACATGCAGTAAACTTTGAACCCCTACCCAGACAGGACATTCCTAACGTCCATTTTTTCTTTTTTTCTTTTTTCTTTTTCATTCATCTGATCTAAACATAAAACAGAAAAGTCCGAAAGTGTGAGTGTGGCAATTAAACTAGCACTGACATCATTATCTGAGCCATGGAGAGATGGTCAGCTGCTTGTTCTAGACAGGCCTCTCACAAATTAATAAGACTGGCTTGGGTCTTGCCTCCATAGAGCACTGCCCAGTCCCTCGTGTACTGGGGAGGCATTCGGTTTCCAGGAAGCATGGAAGTCACAAATGACATTGATGAAGAACTTTCTCCTGCTACAGTGCTAATGAGCCAAAATGTCAAGCCCCTATGCAGGGCCCCTGTCATGTGTAGGTGTAGTGTTTCCCCAAATATATCTTGTGGAAACAGAAGGAGAGATAAAATAATAACAGACTAGAGAATAGCAGAAGTAGGTGGGGTCCCATTCTGAGGATGACAGGGCTTCAAGTACTGTGACACTTCAAAAAGAGCTTTAGGCTGGAAAGGCCGCATACTGTCACCACGTTGGTCATCTGAAAATGGCAAGTATGTCTGCTGTGGAACAGTACCTACCCTGGAGTGGTTACATTCTCTTTAACATCCTGACTCTGAGGCAGGACTTTCTGAGGATGTGATTTTCATATTGGTGTGATGATGATCAACAGTGTATGTCTCTCAAGTCATTACTACCAAAGCTCCAGTGCTGAAGAGGCTGAGATTGCATATTGCCACTGTCAGTTATCAGTGACGTGGGCATCTTTGCCATTATGAGCCCTGCTCTCTTCAGCTTCTATCTAAAGAATTTAATAACACAGAGTGTTTCAAGAGGACTGAATAAAACAGTGGATGCGAATGTCCAATTTATTGCTTGCACAGCTAAGAGCTAATAGCAAAGAAGCAGACTTCTCTTGATTTTTCTGCAAAGCTAATCAGACATATTTAAGGGCCCAAGGCTGACTGTGAGCAACCACCCACGTGAGGCAGGGAGAAGGAGATTCTGGCTGGAGGACACCTGGCCCTGTGAGGAAGAGGCATAGACATCGCTGGTGCCATATCAGAGGCTGGGTAGGAACAGAACAGAACCAGGCTGTGGTCCTCATCTAAGAGGACACGTCTTCTCTTATATTTGCATGGTTGAGTCAACATCTAACTTCTCCATCTTGTTAAAGAAATGTTTTTCCATATGTCCATGACTTAATAAAAAAACATTTTTAATTATTAAAAATCTGATACTAATATGATCACAGGTTGAACATCTGACGTGCTTGGAATTTACCTCAGTGTTCCAAACTTCACATTTTTTAGGCAATTTGAAGATTTGCATATATATGGTGAAATATATTAGTGATGGGACCCAAATATAAGTTTGAAACATATTTGTATTTTGTACAAATCTTATACACATCACCTTAAGTCAGGGTTATTAAAATTTTTTTAGAATGCCTTCATTTTAACAGTGAGGTCCCAAGTGGAATTTTCTACTTGTGGTTCAACAAGCTTTAGATTTAGTTGCATTTTCAGATTCATAATAGTGTGTAGTTATTTTAAAAAACCTTTTGGAAATATAAAATGGGTGTTGATGATACAATATATAGTGTGATTATCACATTCCATGCCAGGGGGCAATGTTACATACACATACATGTTGGTCACCATGAAGAACAGCAGCTTGGGACTTTCTTGCAAATTATCTCCCCGATGAAACCAGTCAGGATAGTAACTGACGGTGGTTAGGTCACTGCAAACATTCTTTCCTTCTGCATCATCGGAAAAGTTACTTCAGCCTTCTGGCTGTCCAGCTGTTTCTAATCAAGTTAAATGAAAACTGAAGTCAGGCTCCGAACAGAATTCAGCCGTCGCTGTTCTTGCCTGGCGCTGTGGAACCTGCTTACCTCAATAGTGGACGTGCTCCATTTCTGGTGGGCAGAAAGCTGTGCTGTCAATTCTGTTGAGATGCTTTCTTCTTTCTCAGCCCCCATCGGCTACAGTCTCCCTAGAGGGATGGATGCATTTGGCTCCATAGAGCCCTAGCATTTGGTCGAATCTGGCCTTTGAAACGGGTTAATACGGTAGATAACGAAGACCTCACTAACTTTAGAAGCTCTGATGCCCTCCAGAGACAAGGAGACAGCAAGTTAGAAAACACTCACACCACGAGGCCACCTGGCTGCTTTGTCAGATTTGGCTCCAGATACAAACACCCAAAGTGAAATGTGAGTAAAACCTTCTCTGTAGGATAGGAAAAGCATGAAACCACTGTGCTCCTGAGGGTTAGAAGAGCGATTTGTCAGTGTGCAGGCTCCAAAGACAGGGAAACCCTCTGACTCCCCCACCATGAAAGCCTCTGCATTACTTCATCTCACCTCTGAATGGCAGTGCAAACGTGTCCACAGAGTAAATAAAACAGCACGGTGGTTAATATTACAGGAAGTGAAGATGTCTTAGGAACTTTAGGTTCTTGGTCAGAAGAAAGGCATCTTGCATGAGCACCATTCAGCTGCATCGGCAATGATAACCCAAATGGAATCTTCTAGCAGGCCTCGAACTGCAGGGGAGGCAGTCATTTTGCATGTTAAGGAGTGCACTATATTGCACAGGAAGATAAGAAGGAAGGGATTATAATATGGATGTAATGTGAATAAATTATAATAAAAATACATATACATATATACACATATATATGTATATATAAACTAGCTACTTTATTTGGGACTCATTAATGCATCTACCTCCTTTCCAACCCACCCACCTTAGGTTAGGAGAGAAAGAAGGTTACTAGGGACAGGAGAGGTAGACCTTTTTCAATTTAGTTCTTTGGGGCAATTCTATTCTTCGTAGGCAAGATTATATAGCAGTCAAGTCAAATAACAAGTAGTGGCAGCAAACTTGAAGAGTTTGGAGGTGAAGCAATGTGAAGTGAAGAAGCCAAGAGATGCAAAGCGATGCAAAAACTATCACTCTTTGTTTTTTTGTATTTATACTCACATACACCCCTCCTCCCTTCCTCCCTTCCTCCCGCCCCCCCAACCCCCCCCAACCCCCACCCCACCCCCCCACCCCCGCCACCGCCATAGTCCCTACAGGATGCTTTTCAACTGGCAAAGACCATGGCCTCACAAAGAGGCAGTTACAAAGCATTTTCACATCCCACACTTGGGATCAAAATAAAAACATGTTTACACTGACTACAGTTTCCCAGCTCTCTCGCTTCAGTTCTGCACCTCCTGGGCCAAGTCCCACCGCACTCTCCCGGGACACCCGCTACGCAGGTGGGCGGTGTGGCCCCATCACACTTTGACACACAAAGGTTAAGAGATGGACTCAAGTGTGGGGAGTGCTGTGTTCAAGCCTAGCTCTGTCACCTAGCTGTGTGACCTTTCTGAATCTCAGTTTCCTTGGGAGACAGTAAAAAACTCAACTTCATGGGAGTTTGGGCTAAAGCAAGCCTTGGGTAAATCACTAGGCTTAACATGCTTATGACCATGGTGGTAGAGTGTGCAGTCTCCAGCATCTTGATAATAATAAAATTTCCCATACTTCTTTGTAGCTAACAGTTTAGATGCAGAGCAGGATTAAAGATCAAGTCCTTGCATGATGCGGTGGAGGAGGAAAAGTGCCACCAATTCTTCAATTTGATTCACGTGTTCTGGGCATCTTTGTGAATTGACAACTGCCACATGCACCCCTCTTGCTCTGGAAAATATGAACTTTACTGTAGCTTCATAAACTGTGTGCGACCTAGCAATGGACGTATCTCCTGAGAGTGCCAGATGTTTAGAATAACTTCTTTGCTCAAGAAATGTTAGTTTAAAGTGTCACAGCCATAACACTTATGTGAATCAAAATATCTGATCACCAGTGTAGAAATGTGGTTTTGATTTCATTGTATCCTTAAAAGGGGAGGAGTTAGGGCTATAGCAACGAGTACACCTTCCTGTGTGTGGAAAGTAAGTTTAGCCTTTCTTTTACCTCATACACATTCACAATATTTAGTGCATCTCAGACCTACTTTTCAAACCGTAAGCTAATATAAAGTGAAATTACAATTGCAACGTCAAGGGAAAGTGAAGGGCCGAGATCTTCAGAATTCAAATATGTGTACCTGCAGGCAGGTCTGCCTCCTGTGTGCTGTTAGCCTGTGTGAGCCACGTCACCCTATTAGTCCTCTCGTAGCCCCGGGGGATGTCTATAATCGGCAATCCTCGTCCTTCTACGACTGAAGATAGAACACAGCGAGCGCTATGGCCTAGATTTTCACTGCTTCATGATGATGATCTGGCCTTTCAATCTGGGTCAGCCTCCCATCGAAGCCCTCTCGTGAACGCAGGCACTGAGTTACTTCCAGCCCAGATCCCCGGGATTCCGGGAGTCTTGCTTGTCAGGGGGCCTCTTGTACAGAGCAAAATCCGAAGAAGGTAAACATTTCGGAGAACTCCTTTTGACACACTGTTTTGTTTAAAGGCATTGATAGATTTAAATATAAAATTCTGCATAAATAAACTAGTAGCCTCAAAAGGTTAAGTGCCCCGAAATACCTACCAAATCATTCATTTTCCTTATTTTATTTTATCTATCTCTCTCTCTCTCTTTTTTTTTTTTTTTTGACAAGGTCATACCATGTAGACCAAGCTGGCGCTGAGCTTTTGGCAATCCTTCTAGTCAGACCCACAACATTACAGGCTGAGTGCCCACCAAATCTCTAAACATTAAATTCGCTTCTCTTTTTTATTTACACACCATGATGACAATATAGGTAAGGGATATTTCTCAGGACATTCTTTTTCAAAATATTCAGTAGGGCTTGGATTCTTAGGCTATAAGAATCTTGTCATAATTTTCTGACCATCAACCAGAGAATATTTTAGGTGCTGATTGCCGAATTTGAATAGTATATTCATAAGAATTTATACTTAATCTGCATACTCTATCGGAGCATACTTTCAAACATGTGGAGGTACAGTCAAGAAGTATTTCTAGGTCTATATCTATTTTCCTTAGCCTTACCTTAATTTGTGCAGGTGCTGTGGTCACACAGCCTCCACTGAAACGTCTAATTAAGTGTGTTCCCCCATTGCAAGGTATCACCAGACAGAATCATTAGGAAACAGCAGGGTCCGGAGGGCTCTACTCTTGGGAATAGATAGTTCATTCTTGGAACGATGGGGTTCATGGGTTACATCAGAGGGTCCTTCTTATAATAGTGAGGGCTCCCGAGCTAGCTTGCTCTGCCCTTCCTGTGGTGCCCTGAATCACCAGCAGGCTCTACGGAGTGCCCACCAGCAAAAAAAAAAAGCCTCACTTGATAGAACTCCTTGATCTGGGGTCTCTTGGCTTCCAGAATATTTAAGTAAATATAATTTCGTTCAGGATAAATTATCCAGTCTGTGGCATTTTGTGATAGCAACAGAAAACAGAGTAAAACAATATCCATGTGTTATCTAATGCCAGTCTGATACTTAATATAATATATTCTATCATTTAACCCTTGTAACAGCATAACCTTAATTTAAGTAACTACCAGCTTGAGAATTAAGATGGGAATATAGCTAAAAGCCGACTATACTAATGGAAAGGATATTGATATTTATGAACTTTTGCTTTATTTGGGTGAATACAGTTTTAAATTATTTATTTATTGCATCCATTTTATATGTATGTATGTATGTATGTATGTATGTATGTATGTGTGAGTGAAGGCACTCTGGAGCATATGTGGAGGTTCAGAGGACAATTACTAGGAATTGATTCTTTCCTGCCACTCTGGGGGACCTGAGGATCCCACTCAGGTGATGAAGCCTCAGGCACCTGCTGAGCCATGTCCCTGGCTCCAGACACAAAATTCTTGACTCAGCAATTTTAATTTCCTGTGTTTTACTTCCAGTCTTCCAAATCCATCCCTTATCATTTTCTGTATTTTTTTGTTATATTTAATTTTCAATTGAATTTTATTTCTGGTATCATCTCAAGAGCGTCTTGGGTTTCTTCCTGCAACCCTCTTTCTCCATAATAATTGTTCACTACTTCCTGACATGATATGCTTTTTACAGAGTATCACTGGCTGTGATCATTTATCAGGCTCTACACTCAGCAGAGCTGTACTTAGAAGCAGATTATAAACACTGTGACCTGCCCTTAAGTGCAGTGCAACGCTCTCTCCATGAGGCTGCCAGTGAAGCTGGGAGTGAGAGAAACCAGGCTGTGTTTGCAATGACCTGTGTCTGCTAGACTAGGCCCAGGTCCCTTGCACGCGGAAAACCTCACTCGTTTTTACCTCACTTGGGACAATTTCCTTCCTCATGGAGTGACCCACACTTCCCTGCAGGCCACAAAGCAGAATCATCTGATTTGACCTGAAACGCTTGGGCAGGACCAAAGTCATCATGGTCCCTGGACTTTGTACCTATAAAGGTAAAATTCTGAGTCAAAATTCAGGAAGATAACTAAATCATCTCCAGCAGGCTTGGATCAGAATGAATACTGACACTAGAGGGAAAAACTAAACTTAGAAAAGGACTTTCTTGGTATCCCTTTCTTTTCTTTTCTTTTTTTTATAAAGTTTTTTAAAAATTAAATTTAATTTAATTTTTTATTAATTTATTTGGGTTATATCTCAATTGTTATCCCCTTACTTGTATCCTCCCAATCCTCCCTCCCTCTTTGATCCTATTCTCCTCCCCTAGGTTGGTGACAGAAGGGGACCTCCTCCCCCACCATATGGTCACAGCCTATCAAGTCTCATCTTGGTAGCCTGCCTATTTTTTCTCTGAGTGCCACCAGGCCTCCCTACCAAGAGGAAGTGGTCAAATATGGGGAACCAGAGTTCATGTCAGAGTCAGTTCCCACTGTCCACACAACTGTGGAGAAAGTCCTGTCCATTGGCTAGATCTGAGTAGGGGTTCAATGTTTACTGCATGTATTGTCCTTGGTTGGTGCATAAGTTTGAGCACACCCCACTGGGCCCAGATCTGCCCATCATGATGTTCTTCTTGTAAGTTTCTAGGGCCCTCTGGATCCTTCTATTTCCCCATTCTCCCATACTTCTCTCACCTAGAGTCCCAATAGGAGGTCCTCACATCTATCCCAATCTTCTGGTAAGTGAAGACTTTCATAGGACATCCCTTTTGGACTAGTGTTCAATTTTAAGTGAGTATATACCATGTGAGTCATTCTGGGTCTGGGTTAACTCACTCAGTATGATCATTTCTAGTTCCATCCATTTGCCTGAAAATTTCAGGATTTCCTCCTTTTTAATAGCTGAGTAGTATTCCATACTGAAAATGTACCACAGTTTCTTTATCCATTCTTTGACTGAGGAACATATAATCCAATTAAGAAATGGGGCTCAGAATTAAACAGAGAGTTCTCAACAGAGGAATATTGAATGGCTGAGAAACACTTAAAGAAATGTTCAACATCCTCAGTCATCAGAAAAATGCAAATCAAAATGACTCTGAGATTCCATCTTACACCCATCAGAATGGCTAAGATAAAAAACTCAAATGACAGCATATGCTGGCGAGGATGTGGAGAAATGGGAGTACTTCTTCATTGCTGGTGGGTGTGCAAACTTGTGCAACCACTGTGGAAATCAATCTGGCGCTTTCTCAGAAAACTGGGAATAAAGTTACCTCAAGACCCAGCTATTCCACTCCTTGGAATATACCCAGAAGACGCTCCACCACACAACATGGATATATGCTCAACCGTATTCATAGCAGCCTTATTCGTAATAGCCAGAGCCTGGAAACAACCTAGATGTCCCTCAGTCAAAGAATGGTCTTCCTTTCTTTTCCCAGCAAAAACATGTTGCTCATGTGCTTGTTTTGACTCACAGTTCAAGGGTATGATGCAGCACAGTAGGGAAATCTGAGAGACGGGAGCTTGAGTCAACAGACCATCACAAAGCCTGCGGCTCGGCTGCACTTTGGCTTCTTATGACATCCAAGCCCCCAGCCCACGGTATGGTGGGGGACACAAGGTTCAGATTGATTTTCCTACTTTGATTAACTTAAGTAGAAACTCCCTCCCCCCCCCCCACCAATATGCCAAGAAGCTTAGCTCCTTGGTGATTCCAGATCAAGTTGGCAATATTGATTATAACATGAGGATGTTAATTTTAATGGAAGAAAGATAGAGTCAAGTAATGTGATAGCTGGGAGCTTGGACATTGTGCAGGCATCCGCATCCCAGCATTTTAGGGATGAAGAATTGGGGTCTGACCAAGCCTCACTGAGAGTTTGGAAGTAATAGCAGTCCACTCTAATGAAAATTCAAGTTTCCATTATTAATAATATTACAAAGGCATTTGTAAATCAAGAAGTTTGTAGGTAGAGAGTTTTCATCGAAGCATTTGGTAAGGAAGTCCACATTCCCACGTACATCTTCAGTGTAGAATAAAACAAGTGAGCTTATTTTTTTCTTTGGAATCTGAATGTTTCTCCTTAGGTCTTAGTCACTGAGCTATGGAAAATTCACCAGACTGTATGTTAGCAAATGGAATTAAATAGAAACAGTTATCTAAGGAAATGAGACATGCATTCAGAGAGCCACAGTCCTAGATTTCAAAGACCTATGGCTTCATGAGAATAGCCTCTCCCTTCCTGTGTGTGTAGTATGGCAGTTATTGGCACAGGCTTATGTGACTACCCACATTTTCCTATAATTAAGCCCCAAGTCTAGCCTAAGCCTCCATCCTTTCTGAAGATGGAAAATCAATTCATTTTCAAGATTGCCTACCACTTTAAATATTTTTCTGATTATTTAAAAATTGTTCTGGCTCGCCTTCCTCCTCTTTCAGAAAGATTATATAAATTCCAGAAGCTCTCTATTATCCAGATCGAAGTGGGGCTCCTGCCTGTGGAAATTGTGGGTTCTCCAGTTGTTCTCGGTGCTGAAATGACAGCCATTGATGAGCCCCAGGGTCTTGGGCTGAGGCCTATTTGCCTTCCCTTCCTCTGTTACAGTGCCGTGAGGTCACATTTAACATTCTATGTCCACAAACCCAACTCCTGGATTTTCTCTAAGAGCAGATTCCATGTGCCTTCTATTTTCAAAGGTCTTACGATTTTGCCTCAAAACACTATCTAATTCTAAAATATCCTAAGCCCCACCCACATAGGACCCAATGCCTGTGTTGTGGCATTCTACACAAGTACAGCACAGCTGCTGTCTAGTCATAGCCTATTAAACAGCCAAACTCCATAGACACTTATAACAGGGCCCCACATTACTGACTTAAGTGCTCAGTTGAACTCTCTTCAAGGTCAGAAGGCAGGTGAAATGTGGTTAGGATTATAGTCATTAGAAATAAAGCTAAGAACATTATGAGAATCAAAATGCCTGTCTCCAAGCCCCAGACTGACACTAAAAGGCTGTGCGACTTGGAGTGAGCTCCTCGCTTTTCTCCTGAGCTCTGTTCTTCACTCACACAATTGTGGGATGGGAGTGGGGTGTGTGAAGGGCTGTTCCAGTGCTGAAAGTGGGGAGGCAGTTTTCTCTCCCCTGAACTCCTTGTAATTGAATCTGATGCATCCACATTCATGATGATGTCATGAAATACCTCTACAGCGACCTCACCCATGCCCAATAAGTACTACTCACTTATGGCACCTATTTAAAAAGCAAAAACAAAACCCAAAGAAAATTTGGGCATGATTAAGAAGAAAAGATGGGACTGAGCACAAGACTGGACTGAGAAGAATGCTACTGATCTTCCAGAGGAACTGAGCTCGGCTCCCAGCCTCCACATTTGGTGGTTTGGTTTCAAGGACCAGATGCTTTCTCTTGTCCCTGCTTGCAGGCTCACATATGTGACTGTGCATGCATGAGGGCACACACACGCACACGCGCGCGCGCGCGCATGCACACACACACACACACAGACACGAAAATAAAAATAAATCTTAAATAAAAAAGAAGAAAAGACTTGTAAACAACTAAAAATCTGTGGTGCTAAATTGCTTTAGTTTTGCATGTGTGAAATTAAATCAATTTGCTTAATTACCTTCATTTTATTTTATATTGTATATCCATATCTATTTATAATAGATATTTTCTGTTAAACTGTAAAGATTTGTTTTTAATCTACAAGCAATTCCATTTTTAGCTCCTAAAATAACTATCCAAGAAAAAAATCAAGAGTCACACACACACACACACACACACATTTACAAGACTCTTGGGTAAATCTGAGGCGGATATGACCTCTTTTTGCTCTCAACCACCAAGGATACCGTGTAGGTCACATCACTCAACAAATACATAATTCATACTTTGATTATTCCTGTCCTTTTCTTTATATTTCAATAAACAGTAAGGATTATAGACAATAAGGATTCTGAAAACAGAAGACTTTAAATATCACTTGCTAATGTTGAGCACTTATGGATGCTCAGAATATAGTTTCTGAATGGCTGAAATAAGGACATCTTAGTGGGTAAGCTTTCAATGTGGAATTGTTTTGCTTAAAAGAGTAATTCAGTGGCTATACCACAAAAATGCTTTTCTTCCTGCCTCTTGGGCACCCTGAGGTGGCTCTGTTCCATGCCCATCTAGGACTCAGCTAAAGGAGAGCTCACCCTCCCTTCATGGATGGCTACAGGAAGGTTGGTGGAGAAGCTTGGAGCTTCTGTAAATTTCACAAGTTACTACTTCCTTCATTTCACGAACTAAGACCAGCCATGTGGCCAAACCTAAGGTCAAGGGGAAATATATTCTTGATGGGGCTGCAGTAGGACAGACTCACAAGGGATACTTGTTGAAATCAGTGTATGCCAGGAAAAAAAAAAAAAAAAGAGAACTATAGATAGATTGAAGCAGATACACAAGGGAGTTTCAATGCCATAGCAACCACAGCAAAGTACCACTAGGGCTAAGTCATCACCACCAAAGAGCTTTGGTGCTGTTTTCCATCCTCACACGTTTTTCTACTTGAGGAGCTGTCAGACATGCAGCCTAGGTCACAGGAGAAACACGTACCAGTGGAGGAAAATACAGATGTGTATAGGTGCAGGCTGTCCTCCACAGAGTTTAGAATGTACAAGTCCATCTTCGTACCAGAGGAAAGAGCAGAGGGAGCAATAAGGAAGTCATTTTATTTTTTTTAATTGTTATTGAAGTATAATTTACATGCCAAATTCACTCTTTAAAAATGTGAATTGGAGGATTTAATATTTTTCACAGAATTGTGCAACTATCAATTCAATCTAATTTTAGAACATTTTCATAACTTGAAAAAAATCAATCTTATATTCATTCATTCGTCTTTTATTCACTATCCCTCAGGGCTATGAAGTTCTGGATCTATTTTTCTGTCTCTGTATATTAGTCTGTTTTGGACACTGCATAGAAATAAAGCTATAAAACATATGACCTTTGGCAATTTCTTTTTTTTTTTTTATCTAGTATTATAATAAGGACTGGGTGAGTAGGTGACAATAATGGTGCAGGGGACAAATTAGAACAAAGTATCATGACCTCCACATTAAATCATTAGTTGGTATATTGTCTTAAAAACTAATAAAAATAAACAAGTAAAAAGATTTATCCATATTGTAGCATGTATCAGCACTTTAAATTTTTATAGTAAATTAATATTATATTATATGGATATATTTTATTTACAGGTTGATAGATATTTGTGTTGTTTTCACTTTGGGTGATTTCAAAAATAATGCTGTTTATGAGCAATTGTGTTTAAGATTTTGTGTGGATACACATCTTCATTTCTCCTAAGGTAGCAGTAGATTATTGAGTTATATGCTACGTGTATGCTTAACCCTTTGGAAGGAGCTGTGGCTCCATCATGTAATCTCATGAGCAGTTCACAGGATACCCAATGTATGGATGTATGATCTACTGCCTGCTTGAGTACAGACTTCCTAGTGGTATCTTTTTGTGGGTTTAATTTGCAGCTCCCTAATGGCTCCTCTTAAGCATGTTTTGTGGACTTACTGCCCACCTGAATAGCTTTTTTTAAAATTTAAAATTTTTTTTGCAGAAGTTTCTATCCAACGGCTTGGTTGTCTCAACTAAGTTGCTTCTTTTATTATTGATCTACAAGAGTTCTTTCTGTTTAGATACCAATCTGTAATCAAGTAAGTTATTTATAAATTCTTTCTCTCAATCTGTGGGTTGACATTTCTTACTGGATAATATCACAGAGCGCCGTGATTTTGTGGAGGCCCTTAAGCTTATGACCTCTATGGCGTCCGCGGGACTTAGGTAGCGGAACAAGGAAATAATAGACGCTAACCTCCCATGGGGACCTTTGTCCCCAAACCTTGACTTATCTGTTCAGTTCATCAGTATGAGTTAAGGGAACTCTGGCTGTGACTCTACCTCCATAAAAAAGCAACAAGCTTTCTTTTTGTACCCCAGCCAACCACACAGAACACATCAGCCACCATGGCTGCCTGTGGGTCAGTGTCTGCTCTGCCAACCAACTACACAGAACACATGAGCCACTAGTGTCTGCTCCCCCAGCCAATCACAGAGAACACATGAGCCACCGTGGACCCCTGGGAATTGGTGTCTGTTCCCCCAGCCAACCACAGAGAACACATGAGCCACCAGTGTATGCTCCCCCCGCCTGCCACACAGAACACATGAGCCATCACGGCCCCCTGGGGGTTGGGGTCTGCTCCCCCAGCCAACCACAGAGAACACATGAGCCACCAGTATCTGCTCCCCCAGTCAACTACACATAACATATGAGCCTCCGTGGCCGCCTGGGGCTCAGTATCTGCTCTCCCAGCCTGCCACACAGAACACATGAGCCATCGCGGCCCATGGGCGGGGGAATGGTGGGGGGGGGCGGGGGGGGCGGCGGCGGGGGGGGGGGAGTGGGGGTCTGCTCTCCCTCGCACATTGCCGCTTCCACCCCAGCTGAAGTCAGGTTGCCAAAGCCTTTCAGATAAAAGATGGCTCTTCTCTGGGTCATGTCACCCACCATGAGGAGTCTCCCTTTGCAGAGTGTGAAGGAATTCTTTAAGTCTTCACATTTACTCCCAGATGATCTAATGAGAAGAAGCTGGCAGACAGAGCACATGTTACATGGACTTGAAATCAGTGTCTGTCTGCCTTGGAGTAGTTTCAGAGATGCTCAAGAACACCTCATTATTTCCAGCTAATGTTCCATGACCCGTCTGCTCTAAGTCCCAGGATCCGAAACTTAAAGATTAAAAAAAAGGACCTTGACTGAAATGTTAAACCCCATCAAGCTCCGAGCATAACTGCACCTTTGTAAACCTGAAATCTTTTAAGAGCCCCTCTTGTTCTCAACATTTAAGGGGGCTTTGGTGTGAAAAGCCTCAGTTTAGTGTCGGGAGTCTGTATCAAACGCAAGCATGCGTGGGACTATTAATGGTCAGATGTTCTTACATTCACTGCTACGACTGACTCCACGCTCAGAGAAAACAGAAGTGAGATGTGAGGTCTGTACGAGAGATCTACAAAGTCTGGTTTTGCCCCTCTTGAGAATGCGCGCCAACAGCTAGACTCCGCGGAGTGAGACAGTACTCACTCTTAAGTAGATTTCTGGGAACAAGCTCTGAGAAGAGACAAATGGGTGGATGCTTCAGGAGCCATGTGTGTACTGGGTGGGGGTGGGGGGGGTGGCCAGGATAAGAGATAATACAGGCCTAATGGGAGGTTAAACTGTAACGCAGTCTGTTGCCGTGGGGAGGACAGTGGATCTGGAAAAGGGATACCCAGAATGAGATTTAAAAAAAACAACCAAACAAAAAATCCCTAGCTTCTGTACTTGTCATGAATCAATCGCAGGATATGGGCCATCCATATGGCTGCAGCTTGGCCTTGGGCAAGCGAATAGCTAAGCAATTACGAGGGAAAGACTACTGTGCGTGTTTAGAGCTAACACTCTGGCCGCTGCGGGAAGAGGAATTGGTACCCTGGTTGCAAAATGAAACATCAGGACGGCACCTGCCCATTGCATTCACCATAACTCATCCTTTGTCGCCTGGCACTGCACTGCCATAAACAGAACAGAGAGTGTCCACTGAGGCCTGTGTACTGCCTCCCTCTACCAGCTGCTATTGTGGAACTGGGTGTTTCAAGACTGGTGTTGGTAGTGCCGAGATCAACCTCTTTCTAGTAGTGGAGTTCGTGTCTTTTACGGGTTTTACAGAGCCGACCTACTTACTTGGGAGCTGAGTATGATTTGGAGCGCTCTCCTCTGCAAACTAGGCTGGTCGGCTCCCTATACCTCTTTCTGGAAGGTGGGAACAGGCTCCCTGGTTTCCACATTCTTCTCTGAATAGCCAGTAAGCTGCCCTGCTGGTTTTCTTCTCCAAAATGCCAATCGACCTTAAGGCAACCACCATTCAGTTCCTCTGTCACTGTAATAACCAACTGTTGCAAATTTTGCAAACACCAAGTACCAGCTATTGATGAAAGCTTTAACAACCCGGGATGCATCAATTTCTTAGCACATCTCCAACAAATTACCCAAAGCTGCATAGCTTGGACAATAAGAAGTCCTTGTTCAAAGTTCAGAGGAGCGTTTGAAATCAAGGTGTTGGCCAGGCTATGCTTTGCCTGTGGGCTGCAGAAAAGAACATATTTTTTTTTCACTTTTGGCAACTCCAAGCATCCCTTATATTGTGACTACAAAGCACTGTCCTTCCTCTACCGTCTTCTACAAGGGGCCTTATTCCCTGTGTTTATCTGCCTGTCTTTATCTGTTCCCACAAAGATACCAGCCCTTGAACTTCAGCCCCCCCACTTAAATCATCCTGGCTGCTTTGCCTCAAGGACTACCGGAACCAACCCATTTTCTTTCTTTCTTTCTTTCTTTCTTTCTTTCTTTCTTTCTTTCTTTTTTTTTTTTTTTAAGATTTATTTATTATGCATACAGTGCTACAGCTCTCTGCCTACATGTACGCCACCTGCTGGCCAGAAGAGGGCATCAGATCACATTATAGATGGTTATGAGCCATCATGTGGTTGCTGGGAACTGAACTCAGGACCTCTGGAAGAGCAGTCAGTGCTCTTAACCTCTGAGCCATCTCTCCAGCCCACCCTACCCCCCCCCATTTTCAAATAAGATAATGTTCTGAAGTTTAAAGTAGTTTTTAATTTTGCAGAGGTCCTAGTCCCACCCGATTGCTATCTATTCTAGAATTCCATAGGACCATTCACACCACTGCTTAAGTCATCTAACTTCTCCAGGAAACAGGTGGGAGGATGGAGGTTAGCATCCAGAATGCTGAGTCTCCTTGCTAAAATGCCTTGAGTACACACACACACACACACACACACACACACACACACACACACACGGCAGGGACGGGGAAGAAGGAGAGGGAATGAGAGATATTTTGCTTCTTAGTCTCATTAGCCCCAACCCTATGGCTCTTTGAACCCGTGACTGAAGGGCTCCTTTAAGCACCGTGCTTCTAGACATTTGCTTGACCCAGCCAGGTCCTGACTTTGAGGGTGTACATTGTTAGCTTAAGCAATTGCTTACCAAAGTGCCTCTCAATGGGTTTGAACCAATTTACAATCTCATCAATGCCCAAGAGTCCCAATTATATAACACTCAATTTGACATCAGACTTTGTGTGTGTGTGTGTGTGTGTGTGTGTGTGTGCGTGTGCATATATGTGTGTGTGTGTGTGTGTGTGTGAGAGAGAGAGAGAGAGAGAGAGAGAGAGAGAGAGAGAGAGAGAATATCTGGCAGGTGTGAACCTGTAAGCTGACTTACAGCACACTTATTACTAATAAATTTGAACATCCTGTACGTCTAATAATCATTACTATCGTTTTTCTATGTCTATTTTCATAACCTGTACCTATTTTTCTGTTCTATTATCTTATAACTGATTTATGGCTTCTTACATTTTAGCTACTAACCTCGCCTTTGTTCTATAGTAGCAGATATTTTTCTCCCGGCCTGCTTTGATCTTTTTGTTTCTTTGTTTGTTTTGTGTGTCTGCTGAGACAGGGTTGCAGGGTGTTGCAATGTTGGCTGGCCTCACATATGATCCTCCTGCCTCAGACTGAGAGCTAGGCTTCCAGGCACACACCACCATGCCATGTTGCTCTTTTGCGACTTTTTTTTATTATATGAAATGTCTACACTTTAATATATTCAGATCATCTATTGCTACCTTTGTTGACTAGGAATTATGTTCTTCCCTAATGGTGTCATAAAAAATATTGTTGGGAACTACAGAGATGCGTCAGTGGTTCAATTCTAGCACCCACATGGCAGCTCATGACTAGGGAGAACAATGCTCTCGTCTGGCCTCTGTGGTCACTACACATACATGTTACACAGACAAACATTCAGACAAACACTCATACATGTAAATACCCCCCCCCCGTTTTAAAAAAGACTTTTATAAATTTTATTATAAAGTTCCAAAGTTTTGCTATTTATATGAAGACATTAATATCACTGAAATGTATTTTATATACAGCATGAAGCTTCCTATATTACTACCTGGTTCCCATAAAGATAATAAAAAAAATACATTTGAAGAGTTCCCATCAATTTTGACTCAGGAATTAAATTTATTAAAATTTATTCCAAAATAAGAAAAAGAGATATGTGCAAAGACTTGCTGGGATGATAATCATCTTACCTAGCTGCGCGGGCGAATCGCAGACAATCTGTGTGCCCTGTGAGGACAAGGATGTAAACTCGGCTACAATTGCATAGTGGGATGCTTGATATAAAACAAGACCACAGTTGTAGAAAATGAGATTCTACAAAGACAGAGGAAGGATAGACTTAAGTGGAGTGAGCTAGGCAAACAAATACTGTTTTTTAAAAAAATATACAAATACAAAAGAGCTGAAAAGTTATAAACCTGTTAGTAATTATCTCTAGACTGAAATTATTAATACTTGATTTTCTTTTTCTGATGAATATTTTCAGTTTGTATGTATTTCATCCTACTATCTTATTTTATTTTTTCTGCTGTTCTAATTATGAGAAAGAGGGTCTTGCCGTGCAGCTCTGATTAGCTTGGAGTTCCTATAGTAGAGCAGGCTGCTCTTACACTTAAGGTGAGCCTCCTGATTCTACCCTGCCAATGCTGGGATTGCAGACACAAGCTGCCGCCTGCCAGCCTACACATCACATCCAAAGAACAGAACCAGAAAGCAACTTTAAAACAACCATTCAATGATTTCAGTTAGCAGAGTGCCTGTGTGTTTAACGAGGAACAAGCCCTGATTGCATCTGATACTGTAATTAAGTCACGCCGAGGGCCACAATCTCTTTTAAAAATTTGTTAGTTCTTTTAAATTTTCCACACAATGTGATCATATTCACCCACCCACCTATTCTCAACAACTCCCACATTCACTTTTCTTTTCCTACTCACAAAATTTCATATTAATTTCCCCCTTAAATCCATCAAGACCAAGGCCTGAATGTATGTACACCATGTGTATGCAGTATCCTTGGAGTTCAGACGAAGACCCTGGATTCCCTGGACCTGAAGTTACTGATGACAGTGAGCCATTGAACTAGGGTCATTTGCAAGAGCAGCTGTGTTCTTACCTGTCGGGACATCTTTCTATCTTTCCAAAAGTCTTTGGTTAGATATTTTATTTTGAGATATACTCAAATTGTTTTCACTCCCTTCAAGACACACTGAAAGGACAGTTTATGCAAAAAAAATATAATCCTTGAAAATTTTACCAAGTAAGTTTTCACATTTTTAAAATCTTAAAAAAATTATTATAAAAGAACCATTTATTTATGGTGATGTGTTGGTCCGTGTTAACAGTTGTTGCTTTATTTATGGTGATGTGTTGGTCCGTGTTAACAGCCAGCTCTCTAGAGGAAAAAATGAGAATTCGTACCTGCCATCCTGATTTACACTGTGGCTGGTTTTAAGCTACTACCTTGAGATCAGTAAACAATGAGTTTGGGAAAAGGAGTACACAATCAGCCTTCCCCTGTGTGATCCATGTCTGGCATATTCCTGTTTGTACCTAGTGGCCATATATATAAATACTAACAACTTAGGAGTTTGTATATTTATTTATAAAAACTGAACCTTATGGATAGCACTAAGGCTCTTTTTTTTTTCCCATAGCATCATTTCCTTACCTTTTTTTCCTGAACAACAACTACTATCGAGGTTCAGGTCGACAATAGTCTTCCACATTGTCTTTTTGTACATTAGTTACATGTACATATATTTAATACAATGCATAGTTATGCTTCAGTCTTTTTAAGTTTAAGATTTATTTATTTCATTTTATTTTGGCTGCGTGTGTGTCTGTGCACCATGTGCATGCAGTTCCCATAGAGGCAAAAAAAAAAAAAAAAAAAAAAAAAAAAAAAAGAAGAAGAAGAAAAGTCATTGGATCCTCTGAAACTGGGGCTATAGAGAACTGTGAGGCACAATATGGGTGATGGGGGAAAAACACTCTGACCCGTCCTCTGAAAGAGCAAAAAATATTTTTAACTGCTGAGACATCTCTCCAATGCATGGAAATTTGATATGCAAAAATCCAATAGCTCAAGCCCAAATTACTTAATTTTAAAATAAATAATAGTCTAAATAGACAGTTCCTGAAAGAAAACATACAAATGGCAGATTCATGGAAAACAAATGTCGAGCATCACCAATCGTTGGTGACACACAAATCAAAATTAAAATGCTACACGGTCTTACTTCAGTAATAGCGGTTATGTTTCAAAAGGCCAAATATAGAAAAAGTACTGTTCAGTTTGTGGTTTAAAAAAAAAGGGGGGGAGGACTCTGCACACTACTGGCTAAATGTAAATTAGCCCCGTCATTATAGAAAGCAGTATCAAGATTCCTCAAAACAGTAAAAGTAGAAGTACCACATGACTTAGCAGTTTCACAGCACTGTATATACAGCCAAAGGAAATCAAATCAATGTGTCAAAGAGACGGCTGCACTCCCATGCTCATGCTACCTCAATTATAATAGCCACAAAATGGAAACAACCCGGCTATCACCTGACGAATTGATGACGAAAATGCAGGGCATATATGCAATAGAATGCTAATCAGCCATAAAAAAAGATTGAAATCCTGTCATTTCCAGAAAGGCATATGGAAATGGAAATCATTATATGGTGTGAAATGGCTCAGACGCAGAAAGTCGAGTGCTGTGTAAAACCATGTGCTTGTGAGATCTGAAAGAGTTTATCTTACAAAAGCTGACAGTTGAGTAGTGGCCATCATAGGCTGGGGAGAGTAAAGAGGCAGGAACGGTGGAAGTCTAATCAATGCCTATGAATTCACATTTTGGTAGAAGCAAAGCAAGATGTTTTATCACATCTGGGAGGAAGCCGAAGACAACAATAGCATATTACACATTCCAAGGAGGAGAAGAAAGGATTTTAAAACTATCCATCAGAAAGAAATGATCTGAGTTTGAAGAGACAGAAATGTACGTTCTGGTAACATATTGCCATATTTTTTGGTCCATAAGATGCACTTGACCATAAGATGCAACCAGTTTTTAGAGCAGTAAAACAAGAAAAAAATATTCTGAACCAAATTAGTACTAGTATGATAGAACATTTAATAAAATATAACAAAATATACAGTAATATTAAACAGTGTTAACTCACTAGGAGGGAAGACTTAGAGATTCAAGCACTTTTCTAGTTTTCTGGAAACCCCAAAATGTGGCCCCACTGGAGTTAAGGGGGCACAAATGGTAGCTAGAGCTTCCTTATTGCTACACATTTTCCTGCACTCCCCCTGCCCCGCTCACTGCAGCAAGCTGACACGCACTTGTTTACTGGGCAGGCTAAGATGGGCATTTAGATCAGATCAACACAATAGCAGGGCATTGAGGGTGGGGAAGGGGAGACTGGCACACTGAAGACATCGGTAAATGACCTCTTTGTTTACGCCCTATGGACGGCAATTGGGCACACTCTAATTTCCCCCTACTTTTGCGGAGAGACGGCAAAGGTGCGTCTTATGATCTGAAAAATATGGTATGCATGGTATTCGTGTAACAAAGTGTTATGTAACAGGTGCAAATTTTATTTTCTTAAGTGTGAGTTTAACTTCTTAAGTATATATTTTTATATTAAAATATGAAAAAGTCAGGAAAAGTGGTTTTCTTGTAGGCAAAGGTGACAGAATTTTCATCTCTCTTTTATTTGCATTTCATGGGCAAAACCACTCCCCATGGATGCTTTGGCACATGCCTAAAATGAGGTTGAAACTTACCAACATTCAGGAAGCAGAGAGGACAAAGGACAAATACTAGTATTCTTTCACAAGCTGGGGGCTGTTGAACTTTTGAGTTTCCTCTCCCAATAACTTACTATATATTTATCTTTCCTTTCATTTGTCTTTTTTCTGTTGATTTATAAAAATGAATTAACACTTAGCCTTGGCTAAGACTTGACTTGGCTGTCTGAAGCAAAATAGTCGAGTTTCACATATTTATACAATAAATTTGATCACTTAACATGTGCCTAAACATGCCTAAACAATGCTGTTTCAAAGTATTCTACAAGAATTTTATTTAAATCAGATCACATTTGTGTACCATCAATTTCCCTTTACAGATACTTACCCCCATTCTGTTTTCTTTCTTTTGAAGTATAAAATCCCACCTACTGCTTTTATTAAAAGTTAGACATACGCCTATATCATATTGACTTCTTAAAATTCCTGGGGTTGTGGGAAGTTCTTTATGCTAATATAAATTACTTAAAATTAAAACTCGGAAGAATCTACTTCTTAGATCCAATTGTAACTACAGGAGAATCCAAAAATTGATGATATGAACTTGTGGAAATTCTCTTGATCGTTGAGCTTCAGTGTTCTCTCCTATGATGCTTAATTAGAGATTGTTCTAAAGAGTGCGCAAATTAATCTGGAAAAAAAAAAACCCTAGAAAATGCAAAGCTTATGTCATGGTTAGGAATTAGAAATGTACATCGTGTTATGGTAGCCCTCCTAGATATCACTAGAAATAGCTGGATCTTGTTTCCAGTCCCATGGACGTGTTCTGCCCACTGCTTTTACAGATGCTGCTCGCTCTGTTTCAAGCACTGGTCTTCCCCAATCACTACCATCTGTGCGCGTGAGCACGCACACGTGCACATAGACATGTGCGTGGGTGTGGTTGGAAGAGGGAGCATGTGCCCAACCACAGTTATGTGAGTCAAGGCTCTTCTGAGAGTCGTGTTTACTTTGAGCTGTTCTAGTCCTCACGGCAACCCAGGCGGGGGGTGGTGTGGGGGCAGGGGGCTGGATTTCCAACCCAGTGCCAAGCAGTACTAAGAGAAGCTGCCTAAGTTCAAGTTGTGCCTCAGACTTTCTTTCAGGCACTCTTTCAGGACAGCACAGGTTATATTCATCTCTGTGAGCACTGAATCTTTCTTCGTCTCCTGCAATTTTGCGTCCTTTTGACCCACACAGTCAACATCTGGTACAACTTGTTGGGCAGAGTTACATGGCTTTGCCCCCAGCAACCTCAACCCATCAGTACCTCACTGGAGCATCTCTGGCCTTCATAGCGAATCCTCCCCTCAGGCTTGACCAAGAAGAAAAAAAAGACAAGCATATTAGGAACAGTCTGGGGTTTGGTTTTAGCTTTATTAGCATTTCAATAATGTGTTGAAATGAGTCTTTTAACAAGAATATAGAACTCATTATTTTATTTATATAAGTGAACCTTAGCTTAAAAAGCAGCTTCTAGGTAGGTTGGGGTTTTTGTTGTTGTTGTTGTTTTGCTTTTGCTTTTTTTTTGTTTTTTTTTTTTTTTAACTCTACAACCCAAACCTGTAGATGATTGGAAATGCTACAGCAGAAAGAGGGATTGAGCTAAGTCACCTCACGGAAGGTGGAAGAAGAGTCAGATGGATTCCAGGCTTGTTCCTTCCTTCCCCCTACTCAGGGTGGAGTTAATATTCATTTCTCTGATAAGCAGGTGCAACGGCTAGATGTCAGAATACTTTAGTTGATGAATACGGCAGAAGCCGAGGCAAGTGAGGTCCTTCTCCCATGGAGCTCAAGTTAAGATGCTAGAGTACAAACGAGTGTGCAGAGCAGATAACAAAGAAACACACAACTGACAAATAGGAATGTGCCCAGTGGTGGGTAAATGCCATGAAAACAATATAAAGAAAGTGACATGTAAACCGCTGTTTCCATAAAGGTCTTTCTGAAAACGTAGTGTATAATAGCAATCAGCTGTCTCTTTCCAAGATTTATGTTGAAATATTAATCCTCAGTGTGTGAATATTTGTAGATGGATATTTGAAGGTCATTTTAGATCACGAGGGCAAAGCCCTCATGGATGGGATTGGTGCCCATTCTAAAAATGACAACAGAGAGCACTCTAGTCTCTCACGCTGTGTGTTGGCTCAGTGAGGCTAAAGCCATCCACGAGAGATTGGATCTTCACCTGACATTGACCATCCTGATCTTGAATTCCAAGGCTTCAGAATAAACTGCAAAGAATAAATTCTTGCAGCTTCTAAGTTTATCTTGAATTATTTTGTTGCCACCCAATTGAACTCAGACATATAAAAAATGAGCCATGGAGTTAAGCAGCTAGACTACATCAAGCAAAAGGCTGGAGTGTGGTGGATACAAATAGCGTGCTGAGAAATATATGATGTGCCTAAAGCCAGACCTCACAGACCTCCCATAGGCAGGGCGAGGGGCCTAGTTATAAGGGCAAGTGTTTGTTGGCTTGTTTGTTTTGTCCAGAAAAGGGCCCACTTTGAGAAGCCTTTGCAACATGGGAAACACCATGGCTGCCAGAATCAGGCAACGACACGATTTAGGAAGTATTTGGTGGTTGGTTCATGGACCAGCTGTTTTGAGAGTAGAGAGCAGAGAGTAAAGAGAAAGGAATCATTACTGAAATAGTATCCAACTGCAGAGAAACAAGCAGCCATGAAGGTCTCCTCAGCTGACTGAATCAAAGCTCTTCCACAGTGTGAGACAGACACACACCCTTGATGAAGACTGAGTTGCATTACTGTGGCTCCACACAAACCTGAGTACCTGGGACTCAGTTAGGCCCCCAGTACCCCATAATACAGACTTGGAGCAGCAAAACCAGACACAGAATCTGCACATTGCAAACCTTCTGCGAGTTGTAGTTCCATGGGCACATCCTCAACAATATGAGCCCAAAGGTGGCAGGCATCCTGGAGGACAGGGCTGGTAGCTACGGAGTGCTGGGTCACACTACGAGTGACAATCTTGCTTCAGATGCTTGAGGATCAAATTCAGTGCTCTGTACTTTTGGGTCTGGGTATTACTTAAACTAAGTCTTTAACTTTTTCTGTTACTGTAAAACAAGCCCCAATGAGGCAGCAAAGATGGAAATTACTATAGATAGGACTTGATTGTGTGTTTCACAGGTAGGTAGGCCCTGGCTTAAGTAAAGGATGAGCTGAAGCCTTTTATGCCAACAACAGCTCACAAAACCAAAAAGTGTCCACGCTTCAATAGCAATGCCATGTCTTATTGCGTGGGCTTTACTTTTTCTTGCAAGTAAAACACCTCTATATGGCCCCAAAGTCCATATGCTTTCTCACAGACCACCCTGACTCCTAAGTAAATGTGTGCCCAAATTTTTTATTAATAGTAGTAAAAGTGGGCCACATTTATGAGTTGAGATGAGCCATATTCCAAGGAGATGTTAGTAATACCACATAAAAGTACACATAGCAGCTGACCTGAAATGGTACAGAGATCCGGCATATGCAGCATCCCCTATAGTAAGGTAACACCAAGACCATGGATATTTTCCTAGAAGTACTCACTTCCTGGTGTCCTTTGCTCTGGCATAGTGCAGAGCATCTTCATGACCTCACTCCCCTCTGCTCTTCCGGTTTGCATGTAAAGTACTGTCCCAGAGGAGCTGAGGGGCCTCAAGGGCCGTGTGTTCTGCCTTGTACATATCATCTGGATGGCGGCAGCTTTCCCACTCATGTGTCTTCTTTACCTCATGGGGCTCACGCCATCACTCATTTCAACCCCCCTCTGCTTTTCCTGCAGAACAAGGCCGATAACAAATCACCCAGATATTCAGACAGTTCTGCAGAAAGAGAAAGAGAGATTAAGGTGGTTGCTCTAGGCCACACAACTACTGTCTGTTATACACCTGAACCATCTTGTATTGCCATCACTTTCTCCTAAATATGAATACATTAATAAAATATTTTTTAAAATAAAGTAAAAAAAAAGTATGCCACTTTCTGCTTCACCTCTTCTGCTCAAGTATCTCTGTCCCATCCCTCCCATCTGCTCACGTCCTGAGCCTTAATTCAACACAACAGCAGCAAGCAGGATGGAGCTAAAAGAGAGGAGGTACAAAGAGGACCCTCCTGTCTTTCTCAGATGGGTTTTTAAATGTGAAAATAGTAATGATCACTGAAGCTCATTTTAGTGGTGGGAGTGTGTGCGTGCGTGCGTGTGTGTGTGTGTGTGTGTGTGTGTGTGTGTGTTGACAGGCATGGTGATCTTAGTGGGGCTGAACCAGAGATCTGGGTTTTCCTGAGCCACCGATGAAGTTTACTGAGTGGGATAGAAGCATCCAGTCCTGGGAAAATCTCTGGTAGGATTAAAAAGCCTGAAGGAACATAAAACAGACATTGATTTAATGTCAGTGCCATCACTGTTACGGGTAACAAGGAAACTTGTAAGGTTTGATGAAAGCAGTAGTGTCTCTTGAGAGGAAAAAGCAAAGGGATAAATGAATGGGCCAAGAATTGGCTGCCACACACCAGGGAGACTCCCAGCCACCAGGGAGACTAAGCCAAGAGCGGAGGCTGACCTAAACAGTATAGCAAAACCTCAGCTTGAAAAAAAATTGGAGCCCAACGAACATGGGCTGTGAAGCTATTATATTCCTAGTGAAGAACAGGGCTCTCAAATAATGCTTACTTTTATGTGGTTTATTTACAGATAAACTGTGTATCGATCAGTAAGCACAGGGAGGCAGAGGCAGGCGGATCCCTGTGAGTTCGAGGCCAGCCTGGTGTACAAAATGAGTCCAGGGCAGCCAAGGCTACACAGAGAGACCTTGTCTCAAAAAAACCAAAACAAAACAAAACAAAAAAGAAGAAAGAAAAGAAAAGAAATGCAATGATCTTCTGTTTATGGCGCTGCTGCCATGGCTAAAGTAAGGATATTAAGGCCGGCAAGGGAAAACGGAGGAGATAGGGAAACCCCAAGACATAGGTGCGTTCTTCAGTGGGGCTTAGAGACCTTCGTAGGTCGGGGCTCTCTGTGCCATATGTGCTTGCTAGAGAGGAGAGGTAGTTGCACTCTTATGCCCATGTGGTCGTTTCATAAGCAGATTCAGGGTGTCGGTGGATTAAGTCAGCGAGTGAGTCAGACCCCACTCCACCCAGGAATGAAGCCACAATGGAGTCTTTCAGAACACAGGTGTGAGTCATGCTGGAGCAGTTGGCCCACACTGTGACATCACCACTACAGCCTATTATGGGGCCACGGAGCAGCTGGAAATGTGATGGAAGCATCTGTATTCAATTGAGGTCTATTGCGTTAATCATAGCAAGGCCAACATCTGCTGCTTGTTTTTTTGGCTCACCAGTACTTTTGAAAAAAGAGTAGAGAAGGCTTTGCTAATAAGGCTTTGATCATAGGAAGCTGGGTTCTAATTAAATTTTGTTTAGCATGTGTTTGGAGACACCAGAGTCTTATGGGGGTTCTCACTTAAAAAATTGTAACAGCAAATGTCCTTTAGCAAAGCATCTTATAGTCAGTCATACTATATCCATACATATGTATACACAATGATGTTTATATTCACAAGACTTCACTACAGTATATTTTTTTGAAATAATAAATATCCAAGAATGGATGGCCAGTTGTTGGATGTTATTTAATTAGATTATGCTCTACTACATAGTAATATGTAATGAAACTCTGAATAAGTAGAAAAGCATAGATAGAGGAGAAATATATATATATGGATTATATATATATGGATTATACACACACACACACACACACACACACATATATATATATATATGAATTTAGTGAAAGAAACCAGTGAATAAAAATGGATGAAAGAAAAAAGTGTGTTACGAATGACTATGTAGTTGGATACTTTGGTGGTTTAAATGTAAATGGCCTTCAATAGGTTAATATATTTGAAATCAGCTCCCAAGTTGGTGAAGCTGGGAAGGATTAGAATGTATCACCTTGTTCGAGTACGTCTGTCACCTTGAGATTTTAAGATGCTGATGCCATTCCCAGAGCATCCTCTCTCTGTCTCTCTCTGTCTCTGTCTCTCTGTCTCTGTCTCTGTCTCTGTCTGTCTGTCTGTCTGTCTGTCTGTCTGTCTGTCTGTCTGTCTGTCTCTCTCTCTCTCTCTCTCTCTCTCTCTCTCTCTCTCTCTCTCTCTCTCTCTCTCTCTCACATGATTATAGATATGAGCTCTCATATGTTCCTTTGCTCTGCCATCCTGGACTCAAACCCCCTAAAATATTAAAACCAAACTAAATGCTTTCCTTTGCTAGTTGCCTCGGTCATAATATGTTATTACAGTAATAGAAAACTAACCGAGACAGACACTTTGTGTGAAAAGAACACTTGGGCTGGCAACATAGCTCTGTGAGTTATCACCAAGCCTGAGTGCCTGCGTTTTTACTACATGAGACCCACATGGTAAAAGGCTAGAACAGGTTTCTCTAAGCAGTTCTCTGACCTCCACACCCATGCTGTAGCAGGCATGTGTCAACACACAACAAATAAATAAGTGTATAGCATGTTAAATCATTTTATAAATATATAAAGATGTTTTTATATTAAGTTTTAGAGAGTATTTGGGAAATTGGGGGAAATGGCTATACTTGGGTTGGATAGTGCAGAGTTGCTCGTGGACTTGCGGAGATATAGTGGTTAAAGTTAGCTTTGTGATAAGTGTGTCCTTTATGTATGTTAAAGTGCATAAATGCATTCAGTATTCAGAGATCAAGTTAATCGCCACATCACTGGTTGCTGAAAATCTTCTAAAATGCCTCCAAGTTTCCATGACTAAGGATTCAAGTGCCCTGAAGCAATTTCACTGCGAATGTTTTCAGACTGCCATGTTTTCTCCTCAGCGCCATTATCAAGGAGTTTGGAGGTACTCGCTTCCCAGATACTTCCTTCCTCTCTTAATTCAGACACTCATTGATCTAATCATAAAAGGAAGCCGTTGGAGACACTCTATGCCAGATATTACTCATGCTTGATAAATTGCATGCCCAGGGGGATATGAAAAAGCACATCCATAAAAATAGAGTGTAATTCACATTGATTAAAACAGCATGTGCCAGGCAGCACTTTTTATGGAAGACAAAAAGTAGCAATAAGTACCAAGAAAGTCCGTACCGGAGGTAGGAGAGGATGGGTGCCTGTGAATTTCAATTACTCAGAGAAATTTTCTCAATTATTTACTTTCTATTAGGCAATGTGTATTAGCAAGAGAACAACATGGTAAAGGGATAAATAAGCTCATAACTGCAAAGCAGTGCCCAAAGCACTATAGTAAAAGCAAAGGAGACGATGCGTTTAAACAACTGCAGAGGAGCAGAGGCCGTAGAACAAGCACACACAACAGAGCACGTATCTATGGAAGAACTCAAGACTTAGTGAAAGGCAACTGCATGGTTTTCCCTGTTTGGAAGGATGCAGATGTCAAATTGACTATTCTAGTCCACACCTTCACTTTGGAATCTAATAAGCATTAAAGCTTACTATATACTATGTTCCACGCTAGGCAGCTTATTGTTCCAGCCTTTCCCCCAGGGGCTCTGAGCTCCTCCATGGTTTTTTTTCCTTCAGTTCTAGATAACTGGTTCCTCATTTTTTTCCCTTAGGCCAAATACCGAGAGAGAGAGAGAGAGAGAGAGAGAGAGAGAGAGAGAGAGAGAGAGAGAGAGAAAGAGAGAAAATGTGTGTCTGTGTGTGTGTCTGTATATGTGCCTGTGTGTGTGTCTGTGTGTGTGTGTGTGTGTATGTGTCTGCGTGTGTGTCTGTGTGTGTGTCTGTGTGTGTGTCTGTGTGTGTGTGTGGTTTATGCATGTATGTACATGTGTATGCATGACTTCACACTCGATGCTTGCACACAGGCAGGCTAGAGAGGAACATTGAGTGTTGGCCTCTTTCCTTCTCTACCTTAATCTTTAGAGACGAGGCCTCTCCTTGAACTTGGACTGTGTATTAGCTGGAGTGGCTGGACAGCAAGCTCTACCATGCTCCTGTCTTCCGTGCTCCATTCCTAGTGCTGGGTTACAGGCACACATGGCCACACCTGCCTGTTAATATGCTTGCTGGTGATCTGAACTCAAATCTTCATGATTGCAGAGCAAGCACTCCCCCGCTGAGAACTCTCTAATCCCTAGAAGTCACTACTGATGATAGAACAAATCTATCTCCTGTGCTCTTCTAGGAAGGGCATTTCTCCATCTTTGGTTTACAAAACTAAAGGATTCTATTATGCCCCAAGAAGTTGTAGGTATTAATTTAAGTACTTTGGTTTCTTTAGTAAGTGTGTAACAGGTATCAGTTCTTAATTTTACTACAACTTGTCTGCATACCATATCTGAAGTGTCAGGCAATGCTCCTGTCTCTGCCAAACAGAGCTCTATGGACTCCCAACAGTCTCAGTAGTTTCTAGGCTTTCACTTAGTCCAACCTAACATGGCGTCTTACATTTCCACCTTCCATCTATTCTTTACTTAGCAGATAGTGACCATTTCTACCTCAAGGCAGATTATGCAACCCTCTGGTCTGAAACCACCAAGGGGCCCCCATTCACTCTGGTGATGGGGCGTTTTACAGGTCCTGGCACTTCCCTCCCTCATTCTGCCCCTTGCCCACTTACTTCCACTTTATAGCTCTACTTCTGCCCTCAGAATGGCTTGCTTTTCCTCCAGCCTCTACCAAACGTGGCTGATTCCCCCAGCCTCCAATTTGGGTACATCTGTCCTGCTTGGTAACTTTCCTTACCCTACTCCATCAAATAGTGATCTCCCCTCTTATGCCCTAGTCTGCTCTTGTTCTTACCTCATGCATCCCTGTCAAACACAACATGTTTTTCACATTGTTTGGTTTGATACCTGATACCTGCAACCCATCCTCATAATGTGAGCTCCTGAAGGGCAGAGGGTGTTTAGTTGGTTTCTTCTCTGTTGTGTCTCTCAATCTTTAAAAGCACTGAGGATATTGTACGTATTCAACGCATATTTATGGATTGTCTCTCTCAGAAGTCATTAATTACCTACAGTTCATGTAGAGGTAGGGTTTTTCTGAAGATTTCTGCGTTCGTATTGACGTGTTGCCTGGGGATGTAATAATGCAGTTCTTCTTTAGGTGACTATACCATTAAGATGGTCTGGTTCTCTGGCTCTTATGATCTTTCTGCACCCTCTTCTGGGACCTTAGGTGTAAGCATCACATTGTAGCTGTATCATGGTGGTGGCGGGGGTCGGGGGGAGCGTTGAGGGGGGGTTGGGTGATTTTGTGTGCTCTAACCACTGTGCTGTTCTCTACATTCTGACCAGCTGCATATTTCTGTAAAGTTCCCCATCTGCTGCAGGAAGAAGCGTCTATGATTAGGGCTGAGAGGAGCACTAGACCTGTGAGCAGGAGGAGAAGGGAGACCCAGTAACATTACTAGCTGCTCTCTACCTTCTTCTTCTTCTTCTTCTTCTTCTTCTTCTTCTTCTTCTTCTTCTTCTTCCTCTTTTTCTTCTTCTTCTTCTTCCTCCTCCTCCTCCTTCTCCTTCTCCTTCTTCTTCCTTCTTCCTTCTCCTCCTCCTTCTTCTTCTTCCTTCTCCTCCTCCTCCTCCTCCTTCTTCTTCTCCTTCTCCTTCTTCTTCTTCTTTCTTCTTCTTCTTTCTTCTTCTTCTTCTTCTCCTCCTCCTTCTTCTTCTTCCTTCTTCTCCTCCTCCTCCTCCTCCTCCTTCTTCTTCTTCTCCTCCTCCTCACAAATAATAGAAACATCTTTCTAATGAAAGAGGGTCAAAGCAGATGGAGGCCAGGCTCATAGAAGCATGATTCATCAACTTTCTTATGCTGCCATTTCCTCCCAATGTGTTCTATGGCGTCAGGGCAAGTTAATCAAAATGTCCAACAATATTTTCCAAATATTAATAAAAATAAATTCTAAAGTTTACATGGAGAGGCAGAAGACTTGAAATAACCACCACGATATTGAAAGAGAATAAAGTTTGAGGGCTGATGGTGGTCATCATCCCTCAAGGCTGTGAGGTTTTAGCAAAATACTAGAAAAATAATCAGTAGAATAGAACAGAAAATCGAGAAAACAACCCAGATTAATAGAATGAGCTGATTGCCAGCAAAGAAGCAAAGAGTGAAGAGAATGTCATCTTTTCAGCAGATGGTGCTGTAACTATCAGGCATTTGCATGCAAAAAAATCCAGAGATCTTAGACCATGAAACTTGACTCCAGTTGTATCCAAATCCAAATATAAACACAAATGTGTAAAATTATAACACATGAGAAAAGCTAAATGACCTTGCATGTGTTGATGAAAATTAAAAACTTCTGTTCTGTCAAAGTGTTCAGATAATTAAAAATCTTTGCACAAACGTGCAGAAACATAAGGCTTATATCCAACTATACAAAACAAATCTTAAAGCTAAATTCAAATGAGAAAGGTTTTTAAATTTTTTATTTAAGTCATTTATTCAGATTACATCTCAATTGTTATCCCCTCACTTGTATCTTCCAGTTCCCTTCTCCCTCCCTCTTTTATCCTATTCCCCTCCATTGGTCTGTGACAGAAGGGGACCTCCTCCCCCACCACATGGTCACAGCCTATCAGGTCTTATCCTGGTAGCCTGCTTACTCTTCCTCTCAGCGACACTAAAAAATGGGTAAAAGATCTGCATAGATACTCATCAGGTTTAGTGTATATTGTACAAATAAAATATGGTAAAAATTAATATATGCCATCAGGGAATTGCAAATCAAAAGAGACTATGCAACTATTAGGGTGGTTAAAATCTAAACACTGCTAGCTCCAAGTGCTACCGAGGATAAGGGCTAAGAAAAACACTCACTCATTGCTTGTGGAAATGCAAAATGCAAAATAATACAGCCATTTTGAAAGATGTGTTGAAATTTTCTTATAAGATTAAAAATAGTCTTAGCCTATGAGGCATGTTCCTTGTTACTTTTCCAAATGAGTTGACATTTATTTCCATAGCAGCTTTATTCATAACAACCAAAAATGTGGAAGCACAATGACATGCTTTAATGGGTGAAGGGATTTAATGGAAGAGTATTTAGTGACAAGAATAAATGAGCTGTCAATCAGGTCACCAAATGAGATCAGACAGGCTTCGATGTACTTTGGTAAATGAAAAAAAAATCTAGAAAGGGTACATACTTTCATTTTAACTGAATAGAATTATCGAAAAGGCAACATTACAGACATAATACAATGATCAGTGGGTACCAGAGGTTGATGGGGAGTGAAGTTGAATAGAGGGAATAGAAGGAATTTTTATGGCAGTGAACTATTTTATATGCTACTATTATCTCCAAATAGAGTGAATAAACATGAAATAAGCACATGCCATATTTGTCTAAACTTAGAAATGAGCGCAAAATGTGAACATAGTGTGCACTATAAGTTTTAGCATATCAGTATTGACTCATCAACCTCCTAATATATGTACCACATGAATGTAAGGTGTTAGTAGTAGGGAAAAAATAGGGGCTATATTGGAAACTACTTTCTGCTAATTTTTCTATAAACATCTCTAAGCATCACTCTATCAAACCAGAAGTATTTTCTTATTTTCATTAGGTTGCATCAATGTTGTTAATGATGATTTTCTCTGTGATATTTCAACAAGTGTACACAGCCTCTTGTCATATAGTCTCCCTCCCCCACGTTCCCCAGCCTTAAGTAATCAGTATTCTAAATTCAGGTCAGCTTTATTTAGCCTCCACATAGGAAAAAGAACATATGGTCCATGTCTTTCTGTGCCTTGCTTATTTTACTTAACATGGTATTCTTCTAGCCTATCTATATGCTCAAAAATAACAGGATTTCTAGAATGTTGGCAAAGACATGAAAAAAGAGGGACACTCATACCTAGTTGTTTTGGAGAACAGACTGAAGGTTCCTTAATAAAACCACAAATAGATATATCATATGACCAACAATCCCACTCCTAGTTTTAAATATTATACATACTATATCATATATAAATATTATATATCCTTTCAAAGAAAATGAAATTTATATAATGAAGAGATTACCTGCATGCCCTGTTTATGACAACACTGCTTACAATAGCTAAGATTCATAGAATCATCTTAGGTACCAATCAGTGGCCAAATAGTCATAGAAGATGTGGTACATAGCCGTTAAGGAGATGCTCATCAGGTAAAGAAAATGTGGTGCATATACTCAATATAATGTTACTCATCCAGAAAGTCTATTGATTAAAAAAAAAACAGTCAAACTAAGAATCCTCTAAGTTATTTGGCACCTTTAGGATCAGAGAGGGCCCGTGTGTCTGTACAGGGTGGGTAAAGGAAGTGTGGGGTTTAATATAGTTGACGAACTAGATGGGACCATAGTACAAGGAGTTCTGTGAGCAGGAGGAAGGAGTTTTGATTTCATTGTGTATATCATAGGATGCTTCTAGGATGATCTGAATCCAAAAATTCTCCTCAGGCAATCATGAAGAATGGACAACCGCAGTGGTGAAAGAAGGGAGGCATTTACAAGGCCATTGGTTGCCTTAGTTAATGCTTGAACCTGGAAGGCACCAAAATGCCTCTGTGTTGCTTTAAGGAATGAAAACCCAATCACTTCCCCTTAGTTTATTTCAACCAAGAGTGAGCCCAAATTGACTTCTCTACTTACCTCCCTGCACACCTTCTGCCTGCTTACAGTTACTAGCCTATCTGTATGTGTGTATGTGCCTGCTTTCTGTGAGTTGTGACTGTTCTTGAGTCTTCCCCCCCGGCAAATGGGCTTTCTCTGTATTAATGGGACAGCATATAAGATATACTTTGGGAAAGGAAAAAGGAATGCGTTCAGAAATCTTTAAGAGTTTCACAAGGGAAGAAACTTTACTCACCCCAAACTCTCACTTGGTGGCTGGAGATGAGAGCACAACACGTAGACCTGACATTGCTTCTCGATCGTTTTTTTATTCCTTTCAGTTCTCCCTTCCTCCCTCCCACCCCCTCATGCACACTCACACACAGTCTTAGAGAAGTCAAAGGGTTGGAAAGTGCCTGTATTCCATGTAGTCAACATTTCTTTGTGCCAGATCCACAGTCATATGAAACTTTAGAGTCTCTCCACCTGTGCCACCTAGGTCAAGTAGGCTTGGGTTTGGGAGGAATAGAACAAGCTGCCAAAAATCCAAAAATATACTCTGCCTCAAACATCTGACTCCTGGAGTGGATCCTCTTTCACATCTACAGATGGGCCTACATCCATCTACCTAAAAGGAAATTAGCTTAACCTTAGCTCTGTACTGGTGGGATTTCATATTTTGAAAGCTCTTTCATCACCCTTGAAATATTTTTCTTTGTTTTGTTTCTTGAGGAAGGAGAAGTTTCCAAGGTAAATTTTATCTAGGAATGAAATAGTCAGTAGAGAGATTAAATCTAGTTTTGTAAAAACACTCATAATTTTATGAAAATATTGACATGGGAAGTTATCTAGAATTTGTAAAGAGGTTTTTCTGTTCTATTCCTTGCCCCAGTACAGTTATTTTTTTCTAAAAATCAAATTTTGACATTATTTTTAAACTGAATAAAATAGTATCAATTTGCTCAGTTGTTGCAGTTAACAGTTTTAAGCAAATATAAGCTATATACTACAAACTTTTTTAAAGGGTTTGTTTTTTCCAGAGCAGTAGACATAAAATATGCTTCAGAAAATAGAAAGTAATTATGTTATTTAATCTCTTGAAATGAACACTTAAATATTTTGATCTCTCGATACCATTATATTCTCAAAAATCAAGGGTTGCTAAGAGCTATTCATTTTTGTTTATTAATAAGATGATAAGTATGTTTAACCCAGGCAGTGTTGGCACACACCATTAAACCCAGAACTAAGGAGGCAAAGGTAGGCTGTTCTCCGAGTTCAAGGCCAACCTAATCGACAGAGCATCCAGGGCATCCAGTACTATCAAGAGAAACCTGTCTTTAAAAAGGGAAGATAGATGTATGGTGGATATGTAATATACAAATGTGTATTTTATATAAATATATCATAAATCTGAGAAAAATATAAAACATATGAATATAAAAGCACATATCCCATTATTTGTTTAAATGATGGCACCACGGAAAGTGCATTGTGCGAGAGTGAAAGTAAAGGAAGTGGGAAATCCTAGAATTGTTACTATAGTTTGGACTTCAAAGACCTTCTTGAGTGCCAAGAAATCTCAGTTCCCCACAGTGACATGAAATGCCATCGATCTAGGGTAATCTTAGTGTTCTTCTCTGATTCTCTATGACCCCTGACTCCAGCGTCTGTCCCTTTTAGCCTAAAATTTCCTTTCCATGTTCATTGGCTCATACTCTTGGCAGGATATGTTTGATTCAGAAGTCAGATCCAAACGTTTCTCAGGTTGTGAAAGCACCATGGGGACCTAGTGTGGCAGAACACTCGCTGTTATGATCTCAAGCACGTGGGCTCATCTCATTTCCAGGAGAAGACCTTCACTATCCATCCATTTCACAAAGTTGTATTTCACTATAGATTTAATTTTACAAAATAGTCCTTCAAGCACTTGAACCTATTTTTTTTTTAATTAAGTCTTTTCATGATTAAGAACTTTTGTGTATCTGAAGGCACAAGAAGTTAAACGACAGTTCAAAGGCGAGAACGGCCTAAGAACCATACAGCTCCCAGAGGTCAGAGTACAGTACTCAGGGTACAGAGAGAACTGTTAAGCTCAGTCTTAAAAAGCTGAGCAACACAGTGGAAAAAAATAGAAAAGATTCCAATAGATACCGGTAGTTCTCAAAAAGACATGCAAATTGCAATGACATAACAAGATGCATAATGTCTTTAGTCATCAAGGAACTATATAAAAACCCCTGCATGATTGTTAGTCATGATGCTACTCACTGGGGTGGCTATGGTAGTTTCAGAAAAAGATAATATCATGCAAGGTTGTTAAATACTTGGAATTCTTGCATCTTTTTATTGCATGTGTGAAACACTAATGTTGTAGAAAACACTTTTTATTTGCCCCCTCAAATTAAACATATAGTTATAGAATTTAACTCCACTCCATATACAACAGAGATGAAGACTTACATTCACATAAAAAACTCCATCCAAATGTTCATAGTAACATTAATTCAAAATAGCCCCAGAGAGGATGCAACTTCAATATCTCTTAACTGAATAGATAAATAAACTGTTTTAGCCATACAGTGAACACAGCCAAGCCCTTGTTTTATGTCATAAATTAATATAGCTTGCAGATATTATCCTAATTCATAGCAAGAGCCTTTCCATGCTGGGCCATTTCAACAGCCTGAATAAGATTTATTTTCTCTTTCTCTCTCTCTCTCTCTCTCTCTCTCTCTCTCTCTCTCTCTCTCTCTCTCTCTCTCTCTCTCTCTGTGTGTGTGTGTGTGTGTGTGTGTGTGTGTGTGTGTAACTGCTGCATGCATTTATATGTACCACTTACATGCAGGAACCAAGAAGGTAGACAAAGGCATGAAACAAGAAGTATTGGTGTTTGTGAACTCCACGTGGATGCTGGAAACTAAACCATGGTCCTTAGCAAAAGCAGCAAGAGGTCTTACCTGCCAAACCATCTGCCCAGCCTCCATTATCCTGAGAAAATGAGCAATACCTGTGATCTCAGACTGGGAAAGCTGAGGCAGGAGGATCATTTTATAGGATAGCTGGGGTGATAACCTGAGCAACTCTTCGAAAGCAAGAAGGAAGGAAGGGAGAGGAGAAAGATGGAGGGAGGGAGAGAGGAGGGGAGGGAGGAGGGAGGGAGGGAGGGAGGGAAATCAGAAAAGCAAACATATTGTGTGCCTTTATTCATATGAAACTCCTGGACTAGACAAATCCATATAAGCAGAAATTGGGTCCTTCGTTTCTAGAGGAAAGTGAGAAAGAGAAGATAGACACATGACAACTAATGGAGGGCATGTGGTCAGGTGGGAAAGTTCTGGAATCACATAGTGGGGTAGTAGGACAGCACTGTGAATGTACTAAAACTACTTTAAGATGGTAAATGTTATATGATATGAATTAAATTCCACCAAAACATTGCAAAAACAAAGTGGAAAATGCATCCTCTGTAACTCATCACATGGAGCAGCAGAGTGTGCTATGCAAAAAGTAAATAAATGAGTAAAAGAAATCTCGCTGTAGATTTCTGTTGAGAAGGAATGTGTGGTGAATTCTGAGTCAGCCTCCCAGAGAAGTAGAGCTGGGCTTTCTTGGGTCACTGCTCTTGCTCGGCAGTGGCTCACATACTCAGAAAATGCAATCATTCAAGCTGAGTGAACCCAGTTCTATTGGAGCATATGAACACCCACAGAAAGTGTCTATGTGCCAGCTCGGGGGCATGCTTGGGTTGAGGCAGAAATTTTTTGTTTATTCTTCTAAAGATTTAGGTAAAGTGAAAGTGATAGAAAAGAAAATAGAAGCAAAATTCCAACCAAAACAACCACCTTATGCAAAAAGCTCATTGAACTCCTACTGTGTGTGTGTGTGTCCCTTTCTTTAGAAACCTGAGGAAGGTTAAGGTAGGCAATCTTATTAAGACAGAACTTATATATGCATTCATCTCTAAAATAAAAGAAAACCCACAAAGAAATGGAATATACTGTCATGGTTAAACAGAACATGCTGTTGTTTTTAATGACCCTGTAGACACTTCATTCTAAAGAAGCACACTGAAATGGTATAAGTCGTGGGAGGAAACATCTAGTAAAGCTTTGCTTCTGTCACTCAGATCCACTGCTGAAGGGAATCCAATGAGGCAGGCAGGCAGGCAGTGAGAAACTCACACCTCAGTGGTGGCCCAGAAGTAAGACACCTCCATCACTATACAGATGAACTTTCAGCAAAGACCATCAGTGGGACTCTGCGTGCCCCGCCTGCTGTATCTGGAGCGGTAGCTTTAATTGTTTGTTTCTTTGGAGCGCTTGATATGGAACTGACCACATGATAAACTTTTCTCTATTTTAAATTCATGAAACTCCCATGCAAGGAAAAACAAAACAAAACAAAACAAAACAAAAAGACTAGAAAGGTGCTAATCAACTTGATAAGTTTAAATAGAACGCTATGTGGTGTGCATTATGTGGGCGGCTCTGTTAGAGTTCCAAATGAATGCTAAAGCAATAAGGCTCAAAGGCAAACAAGTGCTACTCAGATATTTAAATCAAATCAATGTATCTTGTAATCTCTATACATCTATATAATCTACAGAGTTACGTATTTAACCCCACTGCCACAGAGGGGAATAGAAAGTCCTTTTGTAAGGGACAAGAAAAACATACACCCATATGATTAGCTGCCACCTAGTCTAGTCCGTCATCAAGGAAAGGGGAGTTTTGTTCTGAAGGGCAGGAAGCAGCCATGGTTATGGGCCCTCTATCAGGAATGGGGTAGGAATCCTTACTGAAAAGAGGCTTCCAGAAGAAAAGAGAAATGCGCTCACTAAAGCCAGATAGCTACAAGTGTTAAAGGGACCGACTCAGACTGTTATTTTTTATTTTCTCGGGTAAGGTAACCCAGATACAGTCATACTTTTTACCATCATTTCTATCAAACTCTTTATTGCTTTAATAAATGAATTGAAATTTTCTTAATAGGCATTTAAGAGGCTTCAAGCTGTCTTGAAAGATGAGAATAGTGCATAGTTTCTCAAAAATAATGTATCACCATAGTAAGAGACTTTCCCTTGACTTTCTTCTCATATCTCAGCAGATTTTTTTTCTCTCTCTGTAATTGCACTAAAAAGATTCTGCATACCAGTCCTTCTCAGTCTTCCCAGTGCTGCTGCCCTTTAATACAGTTCCTCGTGCTGTGGTGACCCCCATATATAGAATTTATTCTTATTGCTACTTCATAGCCGTAATTTTGCTACTATTTTTTGTTATGAATTTTGTTATGAATTGTAATGTAAACATCTGCTATGCAGGATGGTCTTAGGTGACCCCCGTGAAGGGCTTGAGCCCCACAGGGTGAGAACCAGCACTGTATACCCTTGCTGTGTTCTCATGAGCTGAGGGCAGGCAAATGGAACTGCTGTTGTTTTGTGCAGGCTTGCGATGTCTCGAAAGGCCATGGAGACAGAGCATCTGTTACCTCCATGCACCTCATGTATCTAGGAACTATCCCATCCTGCACAAGAGTTACCATCAAGTTACTGTGGAATTGTGTGGATGGGTACTAAAACACAGAAGGCAAAAATCGTCTGGGGAACGTAGCTGAGCCAGGGGAGCAGCGACCGAGGAGGCAGAGAGCTTGGTTGCTACTTGCCTACTTTCAGAGCTGTGGTATCCCCCAGCAGCCCGAGGCACACTCCCTTGTCGGAAATCACAGGGCCAGATGCCTTTCAAAACACCTAGTGTATTAGTCTTGAGGAAAGTATCCCATTTCAAATGTGTTCTGTACACTGTGACTGCGATACCCTTAGGGTCAAAATCACAGGGTAGAACCAGCAGTTCAGAACCAAGCACATCAACTTGCCTGTGGCTTTACCTATGCACATCAGACTAAATGAGAACGAGACTAAAAATAGGCTCTTTTCAGTGCACATCAAGTTACTGCTCCCAAGTAGATTCTGGGAAAACTTTTGGGATCGATAGATGATGATGGATAGATAGATAGATAGATTGGAATATATTTTATAAATAGAAAATATTTGCACGTGTGTGTGTGTGTGAGAGAGAGAGAGAGAGAGAGAGAGAGAGAGAGAGAGAGAGAGAGAGAGAGAGAGAGAGAGAGAGAAACAAACAAAGAAACAAAGAGAGAAACTTGGAGCTTGCAGTTCAGTTTTCCCCACTTAGAAGAAAACCCCATCCTGATTTATTGATCTCAACTCCTCTGCGGTGGATCCATCACCTTCTCTGCCTCCTTTTGGCCTTTAACAACAGATATTTAACAAAAGACATCAGTACCACATAGGAGGCCACCACCCAACTGTGGGACTTATAAGACATAGCCTTGGCATCCAAATAGACAGATCCTTATTAGGAATAGCCCCCAGGAGAGCTTTATAATTACTGCTGGGTTTTAGTGAATCATAGAGAATATGTGAGTATATGACTGATTATGTTAAATAATCTTTCCCCTTATAATTTTCCTTTGCTTAAATTATATGTCTCAACAGCCTAGGTAATCTGATGTAAACAATACTGTGTTGTTCCCTAAAGGACTGAAATGGGTGCGTTTTGTCTACCCTCAATTTCTCTGCTTTCTCTTGTCTCCTCTCCTCCCTCCCCACCACTGAGTCCTTTCACCAAATTCCAAGTTAAGTAATATTAAAAAGATGAAGAGTAAGAAGACTGCTCACTTGTTAACACACAGTGCAAATACTGTCAAAGTGAAGTAAGGTCGCCATTTTGGCTCTGCCCTCTGGCAGTTGCTTTGACCTGGCGTACCTGTTTTCTGGATTCCTGTCTCCACACAAAGAGAAAAGAGAGAGGGCTGGTTCAAGGACTGAGGGCTGTGCATCCAACAGAAATATGTAAGCCACATTTATCATTTCAATTTTAAAATAAAAAAGAAAGAAGAGATATCATTTTAATTATGTATTTTATTTAAGCCAATATATACAATAATCGACAGCACTATTGATATATAAATAATAAAGACAATTAATGAAGACATTTTTTACATTCATCGGGTTTCATACAAAGTCCTCAGAATCCCATATGTAGGTGCATTTTAAGGTTTGTGTGACACATACAGGTATTGGCTATTGTGCTGCACAGCACAGGAAATGTAGACACATAGAAAGCAGCATGGGACCCAATCCCTCAGGGGCTTGCTACTCCTCTGGGAAAAGAGTGGTTCCCTGCTTCTACTTCACTGTTGTATTGGCTCTGTCGTCTATTATGTATAGAAGATAAAGACCCTCAGCTTGTGAGGACAAGTTCCTTCCACTACTTCCAGTCGTAGAAGCATACTGAGTCCACTTAGAGACTGGTGGTGTCATTTGGCAATGAGAAGTTACAACTTGAATCTAAAGTTGAGGAAACAAGACAATCAGAAAGATACACCCCATCTTCCTGTAAAGACAGTCGAGGAAACCAGGATAGCCTGTTGACATTAACCTTGAAATTTGGCTGTAGAGATTTTAACTCATCTAAGAAAACTGCAGTGTATAACCACATGATAATATGTGAATATTGAAATGGCTGTAAAATTCAGTTCACACTTGTTTAGGAATCTAGATTCCTTTCCTATTGGAACTTGAATCTTAAGATTATTTTTATAGTAATGTTTATTTAAGAATCCAGCTTCATGTAGACGTTTCACCAATGGAAAATGAGAATAATAGCAGGATGGACAGACTAATAATAGAATGTATTTCAGGCATACACTGACATCACTGATTTGTTTATTAGTCAACAGTGGTCATGTGGTATCACTCTACTTTATTCCAAGTTTAAGAAAGTGAGACAAAAAAAGCACAGCAGTTTGCCCAGGGTCACTCAGTTAGGAGACAATGGATCAGAATTCCTTAAATTAATTATTAAGTCATTGTCTTTTGATATATATTTTTAATTATATATATACATGCATATATTATAGGATATATATGTAGGATACATATATAAAGTTTATAATCTATATAGACAAATAGCTGTACATATATAATCCTTACAAGTGATCTTTTTTTCTTGAATTCAGTTTTCAGTTTATTTTGCACAACAAAATGACCTCCAGAGCCCTCATTGTTCCATTGTCCTTTTAAATTAATACAATTCAATTGTGTATATTTCAGTTCTTGAAAACCTGTGCAAATATCAGATAGAACTATTAATGTGCAAAATAAAATTTTACTTTGGCTCTCTCTCTCTCTCACCCTCGTTCTCTCTCTCTCTCTCTCTCTCTCTCTCTCTCTCTCTCTCTCTCTCTCTCTCTCTCTCTCCTCCCCCCCATGTCTCCATCTCTGTCTCTGTCCTGTCTCTCTCTGTCTCTGTCTCTGTCTCTGTCTCTGTCTCTGTCTCTGTCTCTGTCTCTCTCTCTCTGTCTCTCTCTCTCTGTCTCTCTCTCTCTCTCTCTCTCTCTCTCTCTCTCTCTCTCTCTCTCTCTCTCTCCTCCTCCTCCTCCTCTTCCCCTTCTCCCTCTTCTGTCTGCGTGCACTTCTCTCTTTCCCCTTCCCCCTGCATGACTGAGAGCTACTTTCAATAAACCTGCATTTATATCCAAAATAATTTGTCTTAACCTGTTAGTCATTGAGTTTTAAAGTCTACTTCTCATCGGACTGTGTCTAGATGTAGGCAACACCCTTGTTCATCCTGGAGTTGATAGATTATTAACACCATTGCTTGGCTTTGCAGTCCAAAGCCTTCTCTTTTTTCATCCTATTTTCATAGCACCACCCATCCTGCTGGTCATTGTCTCTCTCTTACCCTGTTCTTCTTAAACAGGGTAGAATGAAAGTGGGTGCTCAGAAATAGAGAATTAGAATTGAGTTTCAGCCAGAGCCTTGAAGAAGAGAACGAGATTTCAGAGGAGGTCCTCAAAAATACCAGGAGATGATGCCAGGGACTCACTCTAAGTCAAGGACAATTCAGTTAGATTACATATGACAATGCCTTATCATGGTGCCTTGAAGCCCTTGAACACCTGTTTAATTCTGGACCTTCTCCTTTCTTCCATATTTCCAAAGAAACGAGATCCAAGTGCTAGGAATTGAGGCATGCTGCCTATTGCAGAAGCTATAAAGTTGGCATCAATACTTCCATTCATCTGCCTCTCTTCTGGGTCAAGAGGGTACAGTGACAGTATAATTATGAAATAAAAGTGTGTTAACTTGAGGGCAGGAGGCCAAAGCAAAGTCCAAGTAAACAAAGTATAAGGTCACTGCTAATGAGCAGAGAGAGCTGGCTTCTCACTAAGAGTCTCCCTGCCTGTGAGGAACTTAACACAATTAGATAGGGCCTCAGCGACTGACATGAGAGCAAAGCCACATAATGATGATGCAATTAGCCCAGTCCACACAAATTACTTGTGCATGTAATTGTAGATTTATGCAATATATGGGACAGAGTTAACTCCTTCCTCATCTGAGAGCACAGACATTTATTTTCTCCTGGGGGCTGGGGAAAGTCAGTGTGTCTGTGGTTCATCTATTTTTCTTTATTGGCTCATCGTGCAGAAATTAAATGAGGTGTCTAATGAGAATTTAAAGATGCATATTCTGTTGAACTAGAAGAAGTGCTTGGTTTCACTGCATTTCATCACATTTGTGTCATCCCAAGTTTGTTTAATTTGGAATTGTGGAAATTATACATGACTCTAAATTATGTTATGGGCCCAAGGCCAAGCTATTTTTCATATTGTTTTTCCAAGGTAAAAGCATGAATCTGTTTGATGTAATCCCTAAAATGCCAGAGGAAACAATAGTTTCTTCAATATCAAACACCCAGCCGTTGAACTGGTGATTGGAGTCGCTCCTAAAAGAGTTGTGTTTACCTGTCAGGATAAGCATTTGTCAACATTATGAAAATCTATTGAAAACCAAAACAGAGCAAATAGGCAGGATTCACACTGCTACCTTCTTGGGTAGGTAGACATCAGCAGACATCAGGTGGCTTGACACGGGCACATCTCTGAGAATAAAAATTACTCCAAAGCTGGTGCTCACCCAATGAGCTGAGGCAGTTTATATAGCTTGTCTTGCCTTTCCTCCAACTGTCAGCAGTGAGAGAGTTCTTTACAATAGAAGTCAAACTAACGTGGCATCAGACATTAGCATATGCAAATCATCCTGCAACATGTATTGAACATTGGTTTCACAGATTATCTTAAAGCTGGTTTCTTATGTGGTTAATGGCCCTGGTTATCTTTTTAGGTATCATCATCACCAACTCGAAATATTCTGAGCCCTTGTCATCCAAGATTTAGGTAATTTTCCATGGTTTTCTTTTCTTTTTTGTCTTAGTCTATTGAAACTTCTCTCCAATGCCAAGTTGATCATGCTATATGCATGCTTAGCTAGTGCCACACCCCAGCTACACAACACGGAGTGGCCTGCAATTGCCTGCCGTATCAGACTCAGGTTTCTGAGTCTAGCTTTCTTCTCTTCTTCTCTTCCTTTACCACCTCTTTTTTTCCTTCCTTTGTTTTTTTTTTTTTTTTTACTGAGTTGTAATACATAACACAGGAAAACATAAGCTTCTTGGATGTAAAGATTATGAATGTTCATTAAGAAAGCAACCAGGTAACACTCAGATGTAGGGAAATTCTCACTCCCTTCTAGGTACAGCCTACCATCCCAGTGGAAACCCTAACCTTACTTCCAAGAGAAGAAATTAACGAACACATAGCAGTCTTAACATATATTACGTTTCGCCTATGTGCAGAACTTGGGAGAACATAACCTGACAGCCTATGACAGCAAATCTCCTGCAAGTCCATACAGCAGGTATACCCAAGTACACTCAGGTATCATTAAAATTATCACACCTTACCCAAGAACTAGCAGCCGGAGGCACCAGAATAACAACTGATGAGCAGAGGCGGGGGAGGCTGGCACTGGGAAGTAGATGATATGGACCTAACCAATCAGCTTCAACTCCTTCCTTGTTTCTCCAGTTCAACATCATCCCTCTTAGTCACCTCCTAGCTTCCTACTCAATGACATTTAGCAAAGAACTCCACAAAGGCGCCTGCAGCTCTGACATTCAACCTGTTGGGCTCCCAACTCCTGCTCAGGACCTTTTGTACCCCCAAGTAGAAGGCACACAGTGAAGGGAGGGTCACTGGTACCATCTGTCCTAAAGCACACCCTTCCTCCTCCAGCAGGGAGAGACAAGAAGCCATTTTTTAACGCATGTCTCTTTAAAAAAGACAAACAAACAAAGATTAAATGTATGCTAAGTACATCTAAGTACTTGCTGTGTTATTTTAAACTTGGAATTTTACTAAGCTCTTATATTGTAAAGGTAAGTCAAAGATAGTCAATTAATTACTGTTGGAAACTCAAGGGAGATTAGTCATATAGTTCCAACCCCACCAGAGAAATACTGCGCTTTAAGTTTCACACACTAAGCGTCAAATGGTGTCCCCATGATGGATCCCATCTCTGTAATGTTGCTGTAGTGATTTTGCTCACCTGTGGTTTATCGAATCTCTGCAGATGGGTCCTTCTTCTGCAGAAGCATGGCATCTCATCTTGCCTTCTGTAACATGGCACATTAGCAACAGGCTCTGCCTCTGCTCCTTCAAGAGAGTCACATAGCTGAGCTAAAATGGATGGTGTCAGTATAGCACAGCCTGGATTGTTGCCCTTTCCCTCTATTAATATTTATATACACATAGAAATCACCTCATTGGAGATGTAGCTCAGTAGTAGACTACTTGTTTATATATTATAAGCTGGGCTCTGGGTTCCATCTCCAGTATGGGTGGTGAAGACAAAGGAGTCACATCAGAATCTCTAGTGTTAAGGTATGCAGGATACCACCTGACCGGCACACTGAGTGACCTATTTTGAGCACATACCACACACTCAAAGTGTTCCTTGCTAGAGACTGTAAAAAGCCATGGAGCTAGCAGCTCTGCGCCACCATGGTACCAAGTCAAGGGCAAGGGACTGCGGATTTAACTCACACACACATACACACACAATAACACAGCGGGTCCTTCATGTTAAGAGAGTAATAGAGGCAGCGGCGGCGGCAGTGGCTGCAGCAACAACTTCAACAACCTTTATTCAGTGTTCAAAGAGTCTTCTTATAGGCAGCAAAACAGGAATGCTACTCGCAGGTGAAATCCCTCAAGAGGTGATTACGCACAGGAGGAAAAGTCCCGAGGATGGGAGGGCATGGGTTCTCAGAGCAGTAAACATGACCAGCTGACCAACATAAACACAGACATGGAAGCTGCCAGAAACAGGACATGAAACAGCAAGACAGGCAGGCAGCCCAGTCGGGTCTGGTTCCTACACTGAAGGAACATGTGGCACAGTACCAGAGGCAGGTAATGTTCTGGGACAGGTGGGCTGGTACTTCCGCTCAGAAGAGACTAAAATCAGGCTTCAGGAAAGCAGGTGACATCAGGCATCTGAACTCTATAAGCTCTGGTCCTCTTTGTCTATTTCATATATCTCTCTCTCTCTCTCTCTCTCTCTCTCTCTCTCTCTCTCTCTCTCTCTCTCTCTCTCTCTCTCTCTGGTTCCATTCTCGTCTCCTCTTTATCAACATCTTGTTACCAGCTTTTTTTTCCATAGTGGGATTCAGCTGTCCATCAACTCAGAGTCCCAGCCCTTAGCAAAAAACAAAACAAAACGAAAACAAAACTATTTACCCTTCCTGGAGGGAAGTGAGGGGACCTGGGCAGTACAAGCGGCTCTATTTAGTCTTTATTCTCTTCCCTGGAGGATGCATAGATTTTCTTCTGAGGAGGTAAAAGTGTTTTAAAACACTCCCTTTCAAGTCCAATATACCATTGTACATAACTTTAGATGCAGAAATGGTCATTTCTGATTAGAAAGGACCACACAGGACTTTGCAGAAAGTGTAGCCTTCAAGTCAAATGGTAAAGACAGATGGAATTAAACTCAGTAGTGAAAGTCAAAGCATTGCCTGGGGGAACCAAGTCAGAAGTGACAGAAGCTGAAAAGCACCAGAAGACTATTTAAGAAAGAGTTGCCTCTCTGGATAAGGGGAGAAACACCAGGTCCTGAACGCCAGAATTCATGTTTCTCCGAGAAGCCAGCTGGCCTTAGCCAGCATACCCACCTCCTTTGGTCCCCTTACTGCAGAGGCCTCAGCATCTTCACTGTCTGCTGTCACCCTGGCACTAACTGCCATAGTTCTTCGTATAAGTGATCTGACTTCCAAAACTTTTGAACATCCCAATGTCTCTCTGTAACATTCTATTCTGGAACATGGTGGCCTTTTTTGAAGATATTTCTCTTTAGGGTCTAAAGGTTCCGAGAGGCCCAGAGAGCAAGTACCTTTGTGTCCTCTCTTACCTTCAATCAACTATTCCTCTTGTTCTCAAGAAATTTTGTCCTCTAAGGTACATGTGTTATGGATGCAGCATCCTCATCCTCATCGTTACTGTGCTCCCCATCACTCTTCTTTATTTATCGAGAACTATAGTTTCTGGTTCTCAGTCTTTGTCTCATCCTAATTTTAGCGAGCCCTCTGTAACTTCCTCAGGCTAGTAAGACAGATCCACTGGTAAAGGCATTTGCCAACAAGCCTGACCACCTGAAACTTCACACACATGCCATGGCTCGAAAACGTGCGCGCATGCGCGCGCGTGCGCACACACACACACACACACACACACACACACACACACACACTAAATAATAAATAAATAAATGAAGTGTATTTTGTAAAAAAAAAAATTATGTAACTTTAATTTCCTGACGTTTCAATTTCTTTACCCACTTATCTCAGATAATTTTTCATTTCCAGCTTCTCGGTTATTCAATTCAGTGGGTGCATCCTAGACCACTGCAGAACCTCTCAGCTAGCAACACCAAACTCTTTGACCCATCCCGTATCTTTCCGGTTCGTGAGCTCAACTATCTCTGCTATAGAAGTCCCCCAGCCTCATCCTGGCCTCCACCCCAGTGATCTTCCCAATAGTTCACTGTTCACCACTGCTCTTATGAGTACATCACTTCCGGCTCTACATTTCTTTACTCCACCATTCTGATCACTTTTTATAAATGCAATGGCTTCTTTTATCTACTTTACCTCCATGAATGAATACAGCTATCTTTCTCTTTCTACATCTGAACATGTCTTCAGAAAGTTGTAAACGTTTTTTTTTTCACTCCAAAGTCTTGACATCAGGATTCTAACCTGTTCTAAACAGCTTATCACTGTTCTTGTATTTTTCAGTTTCTCCTGTAGGACAAGTCTCGACTTCTCTGTCAGACTAGTGTTGACACACTCTAGGCTCTGCCCCTCCACCTTACCAGCCCAGACTGTCTCCAAACGTTAGTCTGTACAGGCTTACCTACTTTGCTCCCCCATCCAACTTGAAACTGTCTTTCCTGACAAAAATCTGTTTCTCTTCACCACATATTCTAAGTTGTCAGATTCAGCTGTCTGGTTCGCAATGGTGGCAGGTTGAGTAACAATTCCACCTAGACATTCACATTGCACTCCTGGGACCAGGGAGCACGTCGCCTTCGGTAGCCCTCTTAGAAACAGGTTCATGTTAGGCACTTCATATGTGGTAGTTCCTCTGCCTCAAGATCCTGGAGATGCTATACGTCACCATCATTAGAGAAGAAACTTCTGGTGCCTTTTATTCTCTGTCACTGTTCCTGTTTGTTTTTATGGCTTTTATGGCATATGTATGAGCCAGTTTACTTATTTTTTTTTAATCGTGTTGTTATTTCCCTTATTCACTGGACTGAAGTCTCTACAAGACCAGAGAATATAACTCTTATTTACTATGGAGATTTGAGTGAGAATGTCCCCCATAGGTTAACATATTTGAATATTGTGTCCCTAGCTGAGGGAACTATTTGGGAAAGGGTGAATAGGCATGGCCTTGCTGGAGGAGGAGGTGTGTCCCTGGAGAAGGAGGTGTGTCCCTGGAGGTGGGGGTGTGTCCCTGGAGGTGGGGGTGTGTCCCTGAAGGTGGGCTTTGAGGTTTCAGAAATCCTCACCCTTTCTTCTTAGCTCTCTTTCTCATGCTGCCTCCTCTAAGATGTTGGCTCTCAGCTATGACTCCAGTGCTATGTCTGCCCGCCTACTGCCGTGCTCCCTGCCCTGGTTGTAGACTAAGCCTCTGAAAGGGTAAACCCCAAATAATTGTTTTCTTCTCTAAGCTCCCTTGGTCATGGTGTTCTGTCCTGGCAGTTGAGAAATAGGATAGCTACCAACATTGATTCATCAGTTAGCGCGATCCAGAATACTCAGCAAATACCAAAAGGTTGTCACTGAGGAAGAGTGGCAGGGGAGTGGTCCTTGCCAAGTGTGACCAGAGGCGCACAGTTAAACGCTGAGAGTGGAACATGGGGACCACCTATTGCTATTTTCAGCCTGTACAGAAAGTGTAAACTATTTTGAGCAAAAAAAAAACCCTCAAAATTATTTGGGTCCCTTTTATAAGGAAATATTCATAACTTCAGTACATGAGATGGATTGAATTAGATAGAAATTGCAGGCTGAGGTGATGGAGGTATAAAATAATTTAGGCATATCTTTTTAGAAGGAAAAGGACACTATAAATATATAATTGTTCTGTTCACAATAATTATTTTCTTTACTAAGTCTTAATACTTGACTTGATAAGACAATTCAAACTTGTTTTTGCCATGTTGGAAATATTGTGTTTGAATGAATGTCCTAGGTTTTGTCAGAATATATTTGCACTAACTAGCTGCAAAACATTTATAGTTTGTGGTTTAGGAGGCAATCACACTAAAAGAATCTTTCTACACTAATTGGAAAAAGATTCTCACATTCATCTGGCTATTTTTACACACACACACACACACACACACACACACACACACACACACATCCTCCCACTCCTTCCAAGTCAGATTGCCTTAAACTGGGAGAGTAAGTCCTTTTCCTCAGGCCATGTGTGTGCCAGCCCTGGGGTTCTGGGGCTCAGAGCTTTCCAACTATCTGGACTGAAAATAGTGCCTGGAAAAAATGATTTTAGTCACTATGGCTCTTGAAAATTTCAAAAATACCTATTAAGAAATAAAAAGAAGAAGAAGAAGAAGAAGAAGAAGAAGAAGAAGAAGAAGAAGAAGAAGAAGAAGAAGAAGAAGACATGCTTCAAAACAAACAAAAGTTAATTCTGCCCAAGGTACCTGGGGGGTCGGGGGAGCCAGGACTAGCTTTGAGCAGTATACCGCAGGATGAGCAGTGGAGAGGGAGAAAGGCTTAAAAAGGCTTGAACCGAGTTCATTCTAAGAAGTCCACCCCCAGCTGACTGCTTTAAATGGGCACTTTGTTCAGAAGCTGTTTTATAATGCAGGAGTTTTCAGCCAAGTGAACACTGGATGGGGTGTTCCTGTGCCTTGTGGAGATCCTGTGATGAAAGCAGGGCCTGTTGCCTCCTACAAACATCCACCTCAGCGACCCATTCCCTGGGCTCTGCAGGGTTCCGCCTCCTTAGTTTTCACCTCTTGGGTCACCTTTGGCACAGCAGAACCCAGAGAAATCCAGAGACTAGAGAGGAGAGAGCAAACCAAGCTACTGTGAAAGGGGGCTGAATATGTTTGTGTCCATTTTAATTATTAGGACACATGGCATTGTCTATTAGCTCCTGGGTGGTCTGGCATCCAGCAGGAAGAAAGGAAGTTAAAAAAAAAAACTTATGTCACAGATGAATGCCAAAGGACCTTCCCAGTGTGATAGTCAGCCACAGTACAGATGCACGAAGGACATATGCTTCCTTGCTTTGACGCATAACCAAAGCTTCTGGAGTGAGAAAATAGCCTGGAAGGCACACATAGCAGCATCGCCTGGGCACACAGCACTTGGGCGCTGGGCACTGGGGCACTTGATGCTCTGCCTTAACTAGCTCTCCACTCTTGGCCTGGTAGGCTCACTTCATCTCTTAGACATCTTAGACTAACACAGAGGCAGTTGGCCCAGGAAGGAGGCGCTGCATCCTCAGGACCAGCCAGGACAGGACAGGCATGCTGGAGTATTCTAGAGGATCTGCCCCCTAGTTTGGGCTGAATTATTGATGTCAAGCTCATCAATGGAGGGGAAGAAGCCGATTCTCCTGAGAAGAAAAGCCTTAGTGGGTGCCGGTTTGCGAGGCTTAAGGGGGTGGTGGAAATGCTGATAAAGCCACGGTGATGTTCTCAAGCACGGACAGGTAATGAGCTACACAAAGGCTCCTCCTCGGCGGCGTTGCAGCCTTTCCCACTGCGCCGTGAGGAAATGAAACCCCTGAGCGCTGGAAATACAAGAGAGTGAGAGTGAGAAGAAGTGCCTGCGGTCAAAGCTCATGAAGGAGCACGGCTGACTATAGTCCCTTCTTGAAAAGTCATGAAGCAGAGTCGCGTATTCAAGGTTCTGAAGTTTGGGCATGGCAACACATGCCTGTGATCCCGGAAGCAGAAGCCTCAGGATCGTGAGTTCAAGGCCAACTTGAGATCTGTAGCAAGACTATCTAAACCAAGCCCAGAGAATCAGACCCAGCAGTGTAAGTCAGTACCTTCAGAAACTGCGTGCTTATTAAATCGAGCACATATATGCACATATTTGTATGGAATGATAACATACACTGAACACAGCAGTTAAAGCATTGTTTAAGGATATAAATTGTAAGCTCCCTAACAAGGTCTGCAGTGCCTCCCACTTCCTGCTTCATACTACTAATCCAAAGCCCCTGAGTTCCCCCTTTTCCCAGCCTGCCTCCCTATAGGTCTGCAAGCCCCAGCCTGCCCTGCAAATCACAGACCACAAGGTCTCTTTGTATACCCATCTTGCCTCAGCAAGGCATAAATGATCTCTTTCCTCCTCCTTAACCACCTAATTACTATTTATCCTCTAAGCTTTGAGTTACTCAGAATCTCTTCAGAGAATGCATTTGTGTGAGATGTTTTTGTTACTTGGCGTGATGCTGATTATTAAGAAAAAAATAACTCCCTTACACCTAGTGATATCTATTTTATAAATTGCTTTCTTATGTATTCGTACTTGCTGCAATTCCACACACACACACACACACACACACACACACACACACACACACACACACCAGATAATGTTATAGTCATAATTTGTAGTTGAGAAGGTTATAGGTGAGAAATTCCAAGTGATTTGCTTATGAGACAGCAAAACCGCCCAGTATAGTCAGTGTATGGTTTGTTATAAATGAAAGACTCTGAGCATCCCAGGAACTGCTTTGAAAGCAAAGGAGATGGCTGCTTTTCCCTCTATCTTTCCCCAGCGCTATCCTTGCTGTCCTTCGCATGGGATTCTAAGGACCAGAAACCAGGATTAGAGTCCCTAAGCTCACCATCCCTTCAACTGTTGCTCCTTACAGTTTCCTGCTTGGTTGGATTTTTTTTAAAGATTTTTTTTGTCTACCTTAAATGTAAAACAAATAAAAAGCGACTGCAGACATGTAAGGCCCCAAAGGTGAGGGCATTTGTTTTACACGCAAATATTTGTAATAAAAGGAGCTTGAAACAATGAGCCAAGAGCCTCCCTCCCTTTCTTTCTTCCTTTCTTTTATGTTTCAAAAATCATTGGCTGTAATTTAAAAGTTGGAGGATAATAAAAGCTAAAGGAAAGCCTGCCTGCCCCGCCCAGATCTTATTGTAAACCCTAAGTCATATAAACCCCCCCCCCCACTGCTGTGTTTAGCTGCCCATCTTCCTGAAATGTTGAGTGAACCTAGGATATTGGATGCTGTTAAGGCTTCTCTCTGGCATAGTGGCCCATTCTCCTACCACTACCAACCCATCACAGGAATAGCTGGACCTCAACAGTCAACCAGGTGTGTCGGTCCCAAGGCCCATAGGCCGCACGGCATCCAGGATAGCTTTGAATGTGACTGGCCACAAAATTTAAGTTTTCTTCATACATTATTCACAGTTCTCGGGTAACAGCTATGTGGATGACAGCATAGCACAGTGTGTAAAGGCTGAACACACCTGGCTACAGAAGTAGCCTGGGAAAATCGCTTGCACCAATGGAATAAAGGCATTGGGGTTTTCTCTCTTTCTTTTCCATTACTGGAACACATACTTGAAACACAATCAATTTATGGGGAGAAAAAGGTTATTCTGGGTCATGGTTTTAGAGGCTTCCATCCACAGTTGATTAGTCCCTTTGTTTTCAGCAGCATGGCGGCAGAGTAGAAAAGAACCGTTCACATCGTGGCCAGCACGTGAGAGAGGAAGAGGAAGAAGCAGGACCTCTCTCTCCCTTCCTAAGGCATGCATCTGACAACCGGAAGGCTTCCCACTAGGCCCCGCCTCTTACAGTGTTCATCACCTCCTATGACCTGAGCACTGAGCCCTTGGGACCTTTGGGGGCCAACACCATAGAGGAATTAGTCTGTTAAAGGAGAATCCACTGCTGAACTTAAAGCAATGCTTACTCCAGACAAATGAAGTCACAGGCGTAGGACGTTTAGTTCTGTGGCGCCTTAACGGACCATAGAACCAAAGGCCCAGGAGGCACTCCTGGCATTTTTAACATTTCATCCTATGGAAGAATCTATTATTCTGTGGCTTCGAAATCCATTTTTACCCTAGGGGAGACACACTAATCCTAAGAAAGGAAGTCTAATGTGTGTGTGTGTGTGTGTGTGTGTGTGTGTGTGTGTGTGTGTGTGTGTGTG